>NC_066352.1:2240000-2547500 GCF_024516045.1 Bombus affinis
ACTAAAAATCACCTGTAGAGTACATGCTACATCTTGTAAACTGAAAACTGTTGAAATGACCAAAGTAGTATAGAAAGTGACAACAGATGAAGAAAATGGCATTAGAAAATTATCTTCAATGTTTGTGTTAAAAGGGCATAATATCGTTGCATATTCCGCGTTGTCATGTAAAGCCATCTACGGTGTAAGCGATCGTGAAAGTGAAAGCAAACTGTATAATACGGAGCATTCGATCGACCTCGAAATCGCGCAACTGCTCGCTCAGCACGATGCCTAGTCAAACCTGTTAAGAGGAATCGAGTACCAGCGTTAGAGAGCGAGTGTATTATTTAAAGGCTATAAAAATGCATGTTGTGTGAGTGTGCAGGAGCCATAGTTGTGTCTAATGATATAACGAATTTTCTAATTAGCGAAATTGTTTCGATCGTTATAGATTCTTCACCAGTAATCTTATAGAAACTAAATTTTATAGAAGAGTTAAGAATTAAATGCTTATTTTCATCATTAAAAAGATTTTGTTCTTTCTTCGACTTAATTTTTCATGTACTCCCTTCCTATTTGTTTCAATGTAGTATAATTGGTGTTATTATCGTCACCACATTCTTTCATCAAAGGATGCAGTTGTAGAATTACAGAGTTTGACCAGCAGCGAATTAAGAAACACATGAACGTGTGTAAACCATGTTACGTCGTGGGTACATTAATCGATGCTTGATCAAAACATAAATAACAGAGAAGTCTCACGGAGAAGAGCAATTGTCTAGGAAAATGCTTTGCATACAATCTTCAGTTCAGCCGTTCTAACAACTTTCACTTGGAATTTACGTCAAAGGGAAGTGAACTAACTAACTTAGCGATAAATCAGTTTACAATTAAGTTTTATTTCACACTTCGTATTTCATTTTATATTACTTTTCTCTCCTTTGTTTTGTTACCTTATGAGAAATCTGCCATGTCGTATTTTCTATTCACTTTCGTAATATTTTCTTATTATTGTTAGCTGACGTGATACAGACTTTTATAGGTTTATCAGTTTCTTCCTTTATTTAAAATTTCTCTGTTTATTCATTTATTTATATAATTCTTCTTAATTGATAGATATATTTAGAAAAGATACCATCGTTTAGTAAATCATGTTTGAGCTACTGCTAAAGTCGATCTAAAAAAAAATTTTGTTTATATGTGTTACAACGAAATGTATCGAAAGTATTTCGAAATAAATTTCCTTGAATCTTCTCTAAAAAAAATCGGAAAAGGTGAAACGCGTGGAAAGTGGGACGCTTTAAAAAGACACAAAAGGTAAGTTGTACAATGTTTCTTGAGTTGATAATACTAAATAATCCATTTCAAGTTGCAATTCTGCACCTGAAGTATTGTTGTTTGAGAAAGTAGAAAGCATGCTATTTTTCATTACTTTTTCATTGAAATAATATTTAAATATGATTTTCTAAAGAATAAGCAATATTTATTTAAAATACTTTATATAATTTGTACGATATAATTAAGATTATTCTCAAATTGCACATTTCGAGTTGAAGTATGTATTTAAAATAAGATATAGGAAAATCACATTCTATCGTCAATTATATTCTGATTATTCGTCATCTCGTTATAATTTTTAGTATAAATTTGTTTCGCATTGAAAATGTGAAAAATAATTTATTAGAGGATAAAATCTTGATTAATGATAATAATATTCATAATCGAGCTAAATTTCTTTCTTTATAAATTATATTTCTTGATGAAATATATGTTTTTACGACTATAAACGCTTCTCGATTTGCAAACTTACATAAGTATGATCCACATAGTGAAACGAATGAACGGCTACCGGACACTTTCCTATAGTTTACTTAAATTGAGTTATTGTTCTTTTTTACTACATAGCTACGTAATGGATTAGCGGAGAACGACGATGAATCGTGGTATTTTAACAAGTTTGTCCAGTGGATGAATAATCGGCAAGCCTTGAACGGCACCGAAACGGTACTGCGGGAGAACGTCTCTTTCATTTCTCGGACGAATCCTTATGTTAGTTTGTCGCGTGTTGTCGACGCGATAGTACTTTGCGTGTTTCAGTCTGTCGCGACATTTCTCAACTGGAACGACAGGGAAACGGTAAATAAATGAACAATGTGAACAATTAACGTGTATAACAAAAAGAAAACAGTGATTCATTAATAATGCTTTGTTGTTGATAATTTTGGCAAAAAATTGCGACTATCTAAGTACGGTCAAAAATTTCCTTGAAAAAAAACGTTCGAACGTTAAACTTTTTGCGAATAACAAGTACTTGCGTAACGGACTAACTGACAGTTTAAAGTATACCACATTTTTAATTTCACTCTGCCGAGAGTCTTATTGGAACAATGTACTATATTTCTTGTAGAAACTTGACGTACCTATCAAATTTACATTGACACTTAAAACATCTTTATGATACTTAATATATTTATATTACCATATTTTTGCTTCCAAACAAAGATATATAGAAATATCACTCAACTTAATATTTAAGTGTTAAAAAAATGTATAGCATTGTGATATAGTAATGATTTTATTAAACGGCACAAGCGATGTTAAATTCATAATTTATATGAACATTAGTTTTGTTGAAATAGAACGTGCCTTAAAGTTCAAAGGCCTTAGGAACTGGGTTGCATATGAGTAAACTTTTCTGTTTTTCCAACTATTTAAACCGAAACTGTTCACTGAAAATATGTTGATCACGATTTTGTATACGCAGGATGTTGGAATTAATGATGTCGTTTGAAAATTTAAATTTATATGACAGTAATATTGAAAATACAGAAAAATATATTAGATCTGCGTTTCTTACTTACCCGCTAAATATTCTCTAAAAATAACATAATCTTTTAAATAAATTAAGCATTCGATACTGTCAAGTAATTTTATCGGTATCAGAAAAATGGAGCAAACGTGTTTGAAAGGAACGCATATTTATCAAGTTCACTAACAAAGAATAATTTTGAAAAGATTATAATATTTAAAGTTTACAACGCGTAAATGTAGCTTCCTTACTTCTTTATATGATTTCAAGCTTTTCATTTACTTTCAATGCTTAATCAAATTTTTTTTTTTTAAATTTTTCAAATTTAGTTTTTCAAATTTAGTTTTTCAAATTTAGTTTAGTTTCAAATTTAGTATCAATTACAATAGAGTACATATTTAGGTAAATTGTACTAAAAATGTATAGAATTACATTGTAGAAGTAGCTAAAATTGTGAAAATTTTCTAACTCACGGTAAATGTAGCCAGTTTGTTGACCCACTTTACTACCGTGTGATTATTTGGCTTGTACGATAGAAAGTATGATTGCATTAAAGATGTAAGTTCTGGTTGTTAGTGTCATATTGTTAATTTTCCTAATATCCGTAGTATGCGTGTAGTTATGTATATCAAATTTCCTAAATATTTAAAAAAAGATGAAGTTTACTCATAGAAATAAACCTATTACATATATTTCTTTCTCATTTATTATAGAATGACTACTTAAGTACTCAATCAAGTGCCTATTAATCAAGTATTTAAATATTAATCCAGATAAATAGCAATGAAAGTTGGAGAGTATCACACCAGATATTTATGTATCTGCTGGAAAGTTTTCGAAGAAACACATTTTATTTTATAATTTTGTTTAAAAGTTATTAATATATTAGATCTATTACAAAGATTTTGAAATAATATATATGGTAACTTCGATATATCGCTCTGGATATTCATTTTGTTGAAGGTACAAGAAATTAATTTCATTTTTTGATATCTTTATTCAACTTGTATGTTTATAAATACAATTCTTCGTACTGAAGATCTATCTTTTTTTGTCGTAAATATTTCTTTTCTATTGCGGCACATTCTGATTATTATAGCATTCTGATTCTGACATCAGTAGCTGTCAGCGATGTAATTAACATTTATCTAATATTTTATCGTAATTATTAAAAATATAATATTGTTCACAATGGTTTCCGATTTACACGATTGCATTCTAACATTCTCTTATACCTCTGTCATATTGTTGCATCAATATATAGTTTATTGTTAATAGTATAAATATATATACGTACATCAATTCCATGACAAATCAGACTCCCGTTCAGAAAATTACAGACAAATTTCTGGACCGTTCAATTTTGAGGAATGTTCTGCTTGTGAAAAGCATTACGTATATATTAGTATGTTCCAATTAAATATACTTTATGTTCGAAATCTTAGTAAATATGTACACGTGATTTAAGAAACGGAAAACAAAAGAAAGAAAGATGTCAAATGGTGTAATTTAGTTTCGTAATAGTCTTCGATATCATTAGGTAAAACTCGTGCTGTATATACAAACATAAAATTTGACCGAAAAAAGTGAAACATTCTGTATATTAATCAATAAGAAGTTTTAGTAGCCGAGATTGAATGTAAATACTTTTGTGAAACGCGGACGGTTATAGTTGCGATGTTAGATCGGTAATGTTTCTTGCATCTATGCGATGGTACTTTACATTTAACAAAAATTTGCAATTATAATTTTGATAATTTACATGCGGTATTCATTAATTCTATCGTAATGCTAATTTGTAGTGTCAACGTGGCAAAGGTCTATTCTAATTGCAGAACCAGGAAATCAAAATGCGAAGGAAATCGACTCTACCTCTTTTCAACGCATTACTTCAAAGTTATTTTTGGATAATGGTTGTAGCCAGTGATAAACTTCGTGTGGCCTATCAATGGAAACAGCTTGAGTATGAATGGCCAAGTAACGATACCGAGCTTTTATTCCCAGAATACAAGCAGGAAGATAATCTTCCCCTTGGCCTTGAGATTACAAATACTAGGATCTTCGTTACTGTGCCAAGATGGAGACGTGGTGTAGTTGCTAGTTTGAATTACTTTTATATTAACGGTAATTACCATCGATGGATAGACGTATATTACACAGATGTTAAGCTTTAGCGAATAGGGCTTAGCCAAATGACTTTAAAACGATAAAAATCGTCTAGTCATTAAATGACTCTAACTGCGAAGTATTCTATTACAGGCAACAGTACAAACAAATCATTATTCTTTAAGAAAATATGCTTACTGCTTTATTTATCTTATGTTTTTGATTACGTACTCCGTATTAGTCGTATGATAAATGTGAATCGAAAATAATGATTTTAGATACACGCGAGTCTCCTAGTTTAATCCCGTATCCTTCTTGGGAGGCTCATCAATATCGAGCTGGAAACGTCCCAGAGATCATTTCAACGTTTCGAATTCGTGCAGATCGCTGCGAAAGACTATGGGTTCTTGATACAGGATTTACTGATATTTTGGATAGTCCAGAACAGCAAGCTCCGCCAGCATTACTCATTTACAACTTAACAGACGATCGTTTACTCCGAAAATTCATTATTCCGGAAGATCAAAAAACACCTGACTCTCTTTTTGCGAATATCGCCGTTGAAGATTATTCTTGCGAAGATACTTTTGCTTATCTGGCCGACTTGGGTGGTCCTGGACTGGTAGTTTATTCGTGGAAGTCGGAAAATTCGTGGCTTCTTAAACATCATTTCTTTCAACCAGATTCTCAAGTTAGTATCTTTTATTAACGTTAAGTATCTAATATTATTTTTCCGAATAAGATGAAGTTCTAATCTATCTTTCTCTATCTGTATCTATTTCTATCTGTGATATGTGTCATAGTTGTTTTTTTCCATGTAGACGGAAATGCGTAATTAGAATTATTACTTCGATAACTCCAATTCCTCTCATTAACAAATTCTAAATAATCTTGACATTTCGGAAGATACGAATCATAGGAAAAAATTAGATGCAATTTATCGTGTACATTGCTCATTTTTTTAACATTGTAACTTTTAAGGCTGAAGAATTCAATGTATCGGGAATTTCGTTCCAATGGACCGATGGTCTCTTCGGTATGGGTCTTGCGCCAACTAACGATGGCTATAGTGTAATGTATTTCCATCCACTTTCTAGCACCATGGAATTTTCAGTTAGTACTAAGTTACTAAGAGATCCTGAACGTGCCACTTCTCCAGGTAATTAAAAGTTTGTAAGTTCAATCAGGACACACGTAGTTAAGTACATCTATAGTTTCAGATTATTTTCATGATGTTAATTATAATTCAATTTTTATGGGTTTCAGACAACTTCCATGAATTTCGTACCCTAGGATCTCGCGGACATAATGGCCAAAGTAGCGTGAGCTTTTTAGATCCAGACACCGGAGTTCTGTTTTATGCATTAGCTGTTTTGAATGCTATTGCGTGCTGGAAACCTCAAAATACGTTCACAATCGAGCAACAAGGTTTTATTTATGTAGATAACGTCACAATGGTTTTTCCCAATGATTTAAAGGTAATTACTTTCCAGATTGAGAATGGAATTTTATATATATGTATACATATATGTATGTATGTACAATTAACTTTGAGCTACACGCGTGTTGGAAACGTTAACTTCACAAAAACGTAACTGCGACACTGTAATTTATGACTTATCTACGAATGTCTATTCTCTTGCTTTTTCTCGATTCTTTTACTCGCCATATGCTGATATGAATTATTTTTATAGCGACACAAGTTGAATAGACTGAATACACGAGTAAGCACGCAGCTGAGTTTGAAATTTGTTTAAAAAAAATTAATAAATAAATTTATATATAATTAGACTCGCGTTTAAAGATCAGCTCTATCTTTGAATAGGTTTAAAACAAAACCTTAAAACAAAGTGATTTAGATCACTATATTTTTGTTATCCTTTTCATCTTTTTTAAATTATACTATATTTTTTATTAATAACATTATGCAAAATTATTACGTATATATATTTTATGTACTCTTAACCTGCGTTCTGAGAAAAAAGAAAAATGTATTGAGACTGATATTTATTTTCATTTAGTATTAAAAATATACTTATAAATAGCTTAAGATAGAGAGTGTTCCACTATCTAAAAATTTTCCTATTCAAATAATCGCGTGCCCCTATCATTTCGAATACATCAAACTTTACTATATTCGCTTTGTCTTTTACGGTACTGAGTTATAAGCTAACCCATTTAAATACCGATTTTTAATTTACTTCCTGTTAATTTTAGATTGATCGAAATGGGAATATTTGGATACTCTCGGATCGTTTGCCTACTTTTATGTACTCTCGCCTGGATCCTGAAGATTATAATTTTAGAATCGTTACGGGTTCGGTTAAAGAGGCTATAAAAGGAACTGTTTGCTCGATGAATCCATCTTCAACTACAAACAATCCGCACGATTCTACGACAGAAGCGCACACCGTTTATCCTAAACATCCAAAAATGGCCGAGAATTCCGGTTACGTTCACAATTCTGAATTGACTTCTATACCGATTATCGTTATAACAATTTTTGTGAGAATATTTATCTGAGAATATAATTGTATCATTTTTAATAACTGTAACAATTTATGGAGCATTTCTCGAAATACCGGGAATTCGAATTTCGAAGAATATCGATACCTATATACGAACAGGAAGAGATTGAAACGAGATGCTTAGGTAACGGGTTAAGTAATAAATAAATGAATGTTATGCTTGGTTTTCTGCGTATTATGATATAATCGATTTCTGCAAATGTCGTATATGAGTGAGTTTCTTGTATAATATATGTACCTTAATGTAACGTTTCGTATGCATTCTTGCAGAAAGAGCTATTTTATTTATAATTTACGCATCATCTTGAATTTTGAAATTTTCATATTTCCTATTATTACTTAAATAACTTATCTACAACATACAAGTTTTTCCTTATTATATTTGAATTGCATATAAATATTTTTGGAAGTCTTGATTGTAGTACTTAAAAAATGAAGTTTATAAAATACACGACTGATCACATAGTATTATTAGTTATATTATCTATGTTCTCAGAAATAATTAGAAATTAGAAATAATAAGAAAACCCATGGATGGAGCATTACTATACCATATTTTACAACTACCGGAAACAAAAAAATGTTATGTGAACCGCTGCTGTTTTATGGAGTTACTAAACTATATCGTCAAAAGTTCATGTAGAAATTTGTTATAAATGGAGCTAACAGACGTTCGAAAAGCGTTTATATGCTTCGTTCTATGCAATCTGTTATGCGTAGTTGAAAAGATTCGGATATATATTTTGTAAAATTCGATATTTAACAATGTTTATGTTGATAAAAATAGAAAATTTTAAGAAAGTCTGAATTATTATAGAATTAAGAAAATCCAATTGGTAATTGGCATCTAAAACGTAAATAATTAAAATTCGAAGACTTGTTTCATATTAATGAAATGGTACAGGCATTAATAATGGCTGCAATTTGTGACTTAATTTTGTAAGAGAGGACAGAGTTACAATTGACAGTAATTTAAATATATCGTTATATTTAATGTAAAAAGAAAGAATTATTATAAATGTAATAAATAAATATACATATAATTATTATAAATATAAACATAAATGCAAATATAGATACAAGATAAATATAGATACAATGACTTTACTATTATTGCTAGTGTAAATAAAATGTAGTCCGTGTGAATTAAACCACGATTTACGATTATATCCTATATCTTCAATAATGAAGTTCATCGTATAATCTTTTCATTATTTATCAAACTATGCACGATATGATATATTTAATATACGGTACAATTCAATTTATATAAAGTCCAGTTATCTCAACGAAATTTTAATTAATGCCCGATTAACTGAACTTTTGCTGATTCAATTCATTTATCTGAACGTGAACTCCTATTATATGAACGAAAAATAATAATAATAATTGGTGAGCTCTTATTATATGAACTCCAATTATATAACTTGTCTATTCCTCGACAAGTTGAAGTAAACGAAGTTCTGCTGTAAAACTCCATTCTTCTTAGGAATATCATACGAGAAGGGAGACAAAAATGAGGGAGACAAAAATATGCCTAAATCTAATGTATACTGAGTACCACTCGCAAGTAAGTGGTAGATAAGTAAAAGGAAGTAAAAAATGAAACGTAAATATTTATTTTATTTTTTCTTATTATTAATATAATAGAAACACGAAGGCAACACGTTTAAACATTTTAGATAATTTCTTCCTTTTTATATTTGCTGTTCATCCCTCACTTTCTAATATAAAGCGAAACATTATGTAATAGTAATTATATTTTATCATTGTAAATACACTAGGGTCAATTACATTGACAAAATTGTTACGGTACGTATTTTCGTCGCTTATAAATCCGTTATAAATCGTTTATGTATTCTATTAAATACATTCCATGTGAATTTTAAATTGCTACAATGTTGATATCAATTAACTTTTTTTACTAATAAGTTCCACAGGACAGGATTGCTATCACCATTTCAATACCGATTAACCGAATGGAAAAATCTGGTTGTGGCAGAACACGATGATAGTTTTGGATAAGCTTACGATTATCAATTCAGTGTTGATAATATTTTTTTTTGTGTTCATAAACTATCACATATCAAGTAAACATATGTATAGTTTACTACTTTATTGGTTAATTATAGAAAAATTCCGACTGGTTAAAAACCAATTCTATTTCAACAAATTTGTGTGGTATACTAGTAACTTTGACTTTAAGCTTCTATTTAATCTCGTTTTATTGGAAGATATCGCTCATTTTGTAACATACAACTCCAAAATATGTGATCATTTATTTTTAATAGTTCAATAGTTAATAGTTTCATGTTATTTAATTATAAAATTACGGTATAAACGAAAGGTTCTTATACCTTCATCTTCTAGTTTCTATGAGGCAGATAAGGAAGATTTTCTTAAACTGATAGGAACTTTTTCGACATTAAACGACTTTCCAACGGTAATGATAATAGATGATTTAAATTTACAATCGGTTGATTGAGAAGACTAATTACTAATAACAAATTACTAATCTGTCATTATTTTATACTATAGTTTGATAAAATTAATATTCGGTTACTCCGGAAACGGTCAAAATGTCTAAATGCATAATATGTACATATGTATATATCACCGGCAATATTTTTACATAGAAATAGATACAGGGTGTCCTAGTTCTTTACAAGATTATACAAGCAAATATAATAAACAATGTTATATAGACGTAGGCTCTTATATACTTTGTTAAAAAGTTATAATAAAAATATGAAATAACAACGGACTGATTTCTTGTTCGATATCACGTAGGAATAAAATGTACAATATCGATTGACGTCATAATTTCATTTCAAAATGTAGTTCGTTATTGCGAATACGAAGACTAGCATCTACGGAAAATAGAATCTATTGCATTACTAATTTCTTGTTCATTCTCTTAACTGTTGCAAATACGATATGAATCATTTGCATTAACTGCCGACGCGTATTAATTTGTGTTTGATAAACTTTTTTCTTTACGGTTAACCGTAAGGAAAAATCTGTTAAAGCGATATCTGGTGAACTTGGGAACCAGGGAATTGATCCTCCTCGACCTATCCATCGTTGAGGGTAACGGATTGCTGCACTAGTTTGATCAAACCAACGACCTCGGCAAGTAAACATCAAAGCCTGTGTAAACATATCAAATAGATATGGGCAAATACTGGATTGATGAAACAGCAGTCTTTTATCATTTCGTATCGTTGTTATAACTTTTTAATATATGAATAAATTTAATCTACAATAAAACATTTCAAAGATTATATTTATATAACATTTTTTTTTCTTAATTTTATGTCTGGAATATAATGGGAATGTTTTGTGAAAAAATCTGGTTCATCCTGTATATAACTGGCAAAATACATTTTCGTCGCTTATAATTCGTCGCTTATAAAGAAACAAAATTTTCTTATAATCAGAAAAAACATTCAATTTCATGTTAAAAGAGTTAATAGTAATAAAAATTGTAACAATACCGGTCAAATTTTTAAATAAAAAGTAATATACACATACTTATTTCGATGTGTATAATGTCAGATATTCTGTAATAAGTAACAACGCGTTATAGAGTTATCGTCTGTTGGATTGACTATCGTTGCAGGGTCAAAGTACTAGGTCGTACAAATTCAACTCAATGTATACTGGTTTGACATATATAAGAAAGAAGAGTGCTTTCCAAATTACTTCATTAAAAGCAGTCCGTTGAACAACGTAATCAGGTTCAGTTTTATTTAGTGTTACAGTAAAATAAAGTATTTTTTCGTGTAGTGAGTTACGTCTTCGTAATGCGATGAAATAAATATCGTTGTTTGTCAATAATTATTAAAATATTGCCCAAACAGCATCAAGTTATTTGGAAATAAATTAGAAGATTCAATCACAATCTACCATATTAGAAAGTTCTACAAGGAATCTCTATACACGATTAACATCCTTGGTATGACAAAATTATTAGAAAATATGATAAACATTCTTTTTTGTATAGTAATGTGTAACTAGAAATATTTTTAATAATTAATAGACGTAGTAAAGTTAACTTATTAGAAACTTGAAGTTGCGAAACAGAATGCGTACAATATGCGAAAATACTATAACATTCATAAAACATCGAACGTGAAATATTCGTCATAATATAATATAACTTACGATGAATACTGCCCGAAACCATATCATTCAAAAACAGATGCATGCGTGGCAATGAAACACGCGCGTAATTCATAATATACTCACGCTATCGCAAAATAACACTATTTCTAATCAAATGTGAAAAACGGGGAATCCATTTCAGTTTATATTTTAAATTTAACTTTCGTCGATTCACTTTATCTTGCTTGATTATGTTGTAGCAAGCAATTTATCCATGAACAATGATCTGAAAATAATTTCTGTTTGTAAAAATATAAAATCATATAATATTAATATAAAATCATGTAAAATATAATATCATATACGTGGTATATTATTGCATTTACTTATTCAATATTTTAATTCATTGCGACAATAGTAATCGAATGTGTTGACATTAGATAAGTCACACAGAAATCAAACAAATGTGATTTTAAAAATTAGACATTAGACGTCATTACAATTGAGATATTTTAATAAATGATACAAATAATCAAATGAATAGTAGAGTAACGATCAGTGGCGGATTTAACCCTTTGGAAGCCTGAAGCTAATAATCATTTTGGGGACCCTGAGCTAAACTGAATTTATAAAAGTTCAACCTGGCTAAATACTTAAAGCTAAATCGTTAAACCAATAGGAAATTATGACACATTTAGAGATTCTTTGGTTAATCTGTCAGAGTTAATATTAGTTAATATATAACTATAAGTTATATATTATTCCCTTAGACGATGAATATTAACATCATGTGCAGTAATTAAAATCCGCACGATATCATGGCCAGTCTAAAGCTGCCTTCAAAATTCTCATGATAAACGAGTCTTGTCGGAGGATTTAATTACTTTTCACGCATCCTAGAAAACGTAACAATGTTTTAGAACACTATAGAATGGGCCCATCAAGTACTCGATAGACGTCTCGAGTATTCGGACGACTATACGTGCTGATTCAATAAACATCGTTTTAGCCAAGCCAACACTTTTATCCCTGTCCTCCCATACCAACAAATGTATTTTATGTAATTTTGATATTTGTTTATTATTCTTTTTGATAGACATATTGTTTCGGGGACCGACGCTTTTAGTCTCATTAGCGTAATGGTAAATCCGTTCCTGGTAACGATACGCTACTTTACAGATTTACCCGCACACCCCTATTTTCTCTTTTTTAAACTTTGATGATATATTTATTTTGCTAGTATTAGAAACGAACATAGGATAGTTAATTTTTTAATTTAAGACAAGTGTCGCCGATATGAATGGTAATATTAATTGCGAAACATATTTGAAATAGAATGTTATATAACGAATGATACATTGCTATTTATTAAATACTTCAGCCAGCTTTAATCAATTATGTGTAAAATTTAACTAACTGTAAGGTATGTTAAGATTTAGTTTAAGAGGACATGAGTATTTCGATAATTATTGTCCTCTAACTCTATCTTATTGTCCTTTAATTTTAATCCATTTTCTAACATATCACTAAATCCGCGAAAACAACTACGTACATACAGTATTTACAAAAACACGCAGTTTCATTTATGCAATCTTTCTTGCAAATTATTCCATTTACTTATCAATATTTTGAAACACTAAAAAATTTATTTTGCAATTACTATATCACTTTGTATTATAATCTTAACATTTGAATAATGTATTTTTAAATAAAACTCGTAATTTAACGTTACTAACTTCTTTTAGATATTTTCAGAATGCAGAGTTTAAGATATGATTGTAAATGGGATTTTAAACAATAACTTGATAAATTTAATGGGAGCAGGATAAATTAAAACGTTCATAACGAAATAAATAACACGTTTTAATAAAATCCCTTATATTCTTTATTTAGATTTATATCCTGAAGCACGATTAAGCAACTGTTATAATTATTAGTTAATGTTAAGTAATGTTACTTATTTATTTACAACTTTTATTTAATTATCTTACGTACCGTATAGATCAATAAAAAAAGAAGAAGAAAGCAATGCGGAAATTAGAAAGTTCGATACCGGGTTTCGAAAATTTTCCTGGAAGGGATACTAAATTTCAAACAGCATACTCTTTTCTCGAAGCAAGAAGACAAATAGACGGTGCGGAAGGTTTATGGAGGATTCAAAATAATTTATATGATTTAGAAGGTTTTGCAAAATTTCACCCAGGAGGAGCAGAATGGATTCGCCTAACCAAGGGTACTGATATTACCGAACTTTTCGAGGTAATTCGTTTTCGTGTAGTACAATAATTGGTACAATAGTTTCTTCTTCTGGTTATATATTCTTGTTATAAGTCACATAATTTAGTTCAATGTACAGGTTATTTTAAACGGTATTTTAAATAGATGTAATTTGTATTTTTCAGTCGCATCATCTAACTGATAAAGCTGCGAAACTGCTTCCAAAATACTTGGTGAGAGAGGCAGTTTCACCACGAAAGCTGCCATTAACGTTTGAACCGAATGGTTTCTTTTCTACTTTCAAAAAGCGTGCATTAGAAGCCCTAAAAGACGTGGATTTTCATCGGCCGTCGTCAAAAACAAATTTAATCGCTGATTTTTTTGTCACTACTACCGTTTTACTTAGCCTCGCAGTAGCTTATACGCAATCTTATTTAATCATCGTGCTTGCTGGTTGGTCAAATACTTTAATTACATCTTTAGTCTTTAACTACTACTATATGACAAATATAATTTGCACGATATTTTTGGATGCAAAATGCTATAATTGAAATATATATTTATGATTTCAGGAATTTTTCTCGGGTGGACCACGGTTATTGGTCATAATTATTTTCATATGAGGAATAGTTTTCGAATGTATTACTTTGATTTAAGCACATTATCGTCGAAGGATTGGCGAATAACACATGCAATGAGTCACCACATCTACCCTAATACCCTTTGGGACTATGAAATATACTCACTTGAGCCTTACCTGTCTTGGTTACCAGATCCTAAAAAATCATTGTTGAAAGGTATCATTAGTCAACTGATGAGTCCTATCATTTGGGCTTTAGCTTTTTACGCACAAGCAATCAAAAGGTTCGTTATTATTTTTTTATATCAGGATTAAAGACTTATCAAAATCCAACGATGCATATTATGTACAGATAATATTTCTTAATATTAAATTGTTTATTCCGCAGCTAAATATTTCATAAATAGATGCAATATATCATATAATATTTATTATTCGAAACTCTTTTGCTAGTAGTTGCTAGCCGCTTGAAGATGACTTTCTGTTGACTTCTACAATCAGTACCCAATTTAATTATTATCAACAGTAAAAATCTCTTCTTTGGTTATCTTTCTCACTCCTTTTCTTATTCCTTCCTTTCTTTCTTATTATTCTCCTCCATGACCTTTTTCATCATTATTTATCATCTATCCACGTTCCTATTAAATCTACGTCGTTTTACCTTTCTATATACTCGCAGAAATCCTTTTCTTTCCTAATAACCCAGACATATTCCAAAACACTATACTCTCTTGTTTCTTCTCCTGTCTCTCTTTGCATTGCTTGTTGTTCCGCGAGATTTTCTTAAAAATGTACTTTCTCACTTCTTCCTCCCCCCCCCCTCTCTTGTCATCTTACTACACTTTCCATCAACTCTTAACTTCTGGTAACCCGTTCACCACCTTCCCATTACACCTTCCGTCTTTGCCATTTGCACCAATTCACCTTGTATTTCTGTTTTTTTTTTTCAGAAGTTCGGTTTATGGTATTATAAATGAAATATTGTTACGTTAAATACAAAAAGTCAATATTAATAAATACGTATTCGTTTCAGATATTACTCTGTGTTCTTCGAATATAGAAAATTCGAATTTCGAGATGCCGTACCTTTCTTTTTGCCCATATCGATGTCCTTTCTGGCGCCAAGTATTTTTGTGGGTGTGAAACTTTGGTTATTAATTATATTAACAGGCAGCTTTTTATTTTCTATGACCGGTTTCAATGCAGCTCATCACCATCCCGATATCTTTCATGATGGCGACATATACAGGTTCGTTTGTATACGTATCGGTAATACGTGCTATATACATTCTATTATTTCTATCGATCTTCTTATATCATACATTCTTATATGATTCTATGTTTTATATTTTAATCGTACTACATATAAGTTGCGCAAGTTGTATTTGAAATTGCTCGTCAAGATTAAATTCTTAGAGATTTTTAAAGAAAGATAGGAGGTATACATCAATTCAATGCAACTTATAAATCTTGAAAATTTATCAACACAATAATTCTATTTATATGTATGTATATGTATGCATATTTATCGTTGATAGGTTCATTCAAAATTATAGTTTCTAATCGAAAGAAATGTGAACGTATAAAAAAAATATTCTCAATTGAAACAGTCAATAATAGAGACGAATAATATTTTCTAGAAACGATTTCGACTGGGGTTTGCTAGAATTGGATGCTGTAAGAGAGCGAACAGTGATCGATGACTCTGACCTTCTGGTGTTGACTAACTTCGGATTACACGGTCTTCATCATCTTTTGCCAACAGTGGATCACTGTTACTTGTCACTTTGTGAAAAAGCTTTTCAAGAAACTTGCAAGGAATTTGGCGTTAGTACTAAGAAGTTTACCCAATGGGAGCTTGTAAAGGGACAATTTAAACAAATCCTACGTAAAGAACGGAAAAAGAATATTAGATAGAATAACGGATAGGCTATGATTAAAGCGACGATTAAAAATAATTGGTTTCTTGTGAGGGTCAGCGTCCACTTAACTTAAGAAATAAGCACTAATCACGTATATTATTAGCGATCAGTGAATTCGTATAACAAATACGTGATTTTGAAAATACATTTTTGATAGAACACAAGCAATGCATAAAGAAGTTGAGTTTGATTCGAGTCGTCTTGCGCTATGTTGCTCTCGTAATTTTAAATAATTTCTATATACATATATCTTACTACAGCTTAATTTTAACGTTGAAACTGTTTCGTAACTCCTACCCTTTCATCCTTTCAAATATAACATGACGAAGTTTTCTACATTTTAAATCTTATATATACGGTCAGTCGCAAAGGTCTACAAACACCTATCGAATTTTGCACATCCGGCTAACCAAAGAAATTGAAAATGCACTTTGTCACGATATCATTTATACCTACATAGCGATACAATTGTCATTAATGTTTTCCTAAAAGGAATTAAAAGCTCAAAACATCTGACTAACAAAAATCTTGGGATAGAGAATGACAGAACATGATCTCGCGTCAGAAATGACAGAACCTTACATTTTCTCGTCGTCAAGGAATTATTGATGTTCACGTAGGTGCCCCAGAAAATATTATTATAATTATTAAGCACGTTGTTTTTATGATTTCATATAGGTATAACAGGTGCATGCAATTTTTGTAACACATTGTATTTTATACACTTTTACTTCTTTCCTCCTACTAAAGGTAAAAGTGAATAAGTTGTGTTACATTCTAGCAACGTGTGTCTTAATGTGCCAAAAGGATTCGTAATAATTCGAGTAATATAAAGGAAATAAAAAAAAAATTACAGATAGGTATATATGTATCTGAAGGCGAATGAAAATCAACGGTATAAAATGAAAGAAAGTTAGTATTTGCTGCAACGCAGACGATATGGCAAGAAACGAATTATAAGGTGATGATTAGAAGATTCTAAAAATTCTAAAAATTATAAACGATTAGAAGGGTAGAGTATATGAAATGACAAATATTGCAATTGGTTCTTAATTTTATTTATTGCTTATTTATTTTAATAAATACATACTTCGGCTCTCTTTATAAATTACAATTAACTTTATAGGATAGGATTATCATTTCGATGACGTATATAATAATGCGCGCTGACGTTCAAATCCGTGACTAGCGTTATATTTTTATTTATTGTTTATTTTTTTATACCATGTAATCTTGTTCTTCTTTTATCGTTCCGTTTCTGTAATGTGTATATCGTATCTATTTATCGATTCGTCCGCTTGATACGCGCGTATGCCAGTATTGCACATACTTTTCTTTTCTGCCACGTGTTCATAATACAACGTTTAAAATTTCGAGCTGGCTCTCGTTTTTCATTTCAACCGCTCGCTCGCACCTTTCCTTTCTCTCGTCTTCTCTCTTACTCTTCCACTTTCACTCTTTCACTCTCTCTTTCCTCGACCGTCAGCGCGAGTGGTGAAGGTTAATCTCTCCTCCACGTCTATTGTATTGCCGATTTCTTTTGCCAATTAACAATCAAATATACTAGAATTAGAACTAGAATGTCGAAAGAAAAATTTCCAATCTTTTGTAATCTTCCCTTTTCTATTTTTATCTCGAAGCTGGCAAGATGAGACCAAGCACGGACATTCTCGTGTCAACACGAAAGTAGTAAAGATCTGAGGATACTTTCTTTACTTTTAGTATGGAGATGTATGTGCGTAGGTATGAAGACGATGGGATGAGTTATTTGAGTGAGATGACACGATGAAAGTTCGCCGGTTGCGATCAATTCATACGTTAAGCTGTTACGATCGTGTTTGTAACAAGTATGTCGTTGTCGTATAGATTTTTACAGTTCACCATCGGGCTGCAGGTCGAAGCGTGGCGGGAATGCGGAACCATCCAATTGGGGTTTGAACGCAGGTCGGTGTGGCTGAAAAATTCCAAAAGAAGTATTATTATTTTCATTCGGTACTTATGTGATCGCTGTTAATCATAGATCAGCGAATTTGTTCGAAAGCATGTTTATTTCTGTTCTCGCGAATAACAACAAAATTCTCACGCGATACGTTTCTGGTCGTGATGCTTTCGAACAACACAATTTGTTTCCGGGAAAGTGTTTTTCGGCTTTTAGCGATGGGATCAAGTGCGAAGTTTTTATTTTTATTTGGCGTATCTTTGGTATAACAGTAACAAAACCGAATACGTTTTAAACGATACGAAATTTTCCGAATTGCAGACTCACGATTTCTGTCTTTTATTCAAAGGTAGAGAATAATTTGTTTCTTATTAATTTGATATTATATCGTTTCTAACGCTACGATATCGAAATGCCAGTTTATAAATGTATACCATAAGTCTTTAATTCCATCCCTAATCCCATCTTTCACCAGGATCTAGTATCGCTGTATGCATTCAAAAAAAAAGAAAACATTTTTTGGAGATAAATATTTAGACACGTTCTTTGTGTCCTTCTCATTCATTCTGCGTGTTTATCGCACATCATTGGTATTGGCAATTGAAAGACAACAATGGGATATGAATCGAGGGTCGTAATACCTCTCTTAGACAATTGGAATGATTTTGTCTGCTTAGTTTCGTGAAAAGAATCACAAAGTGGATGATACATCGACTAATTGCAAGAACTAATCTAAGTATCTAACAATAATTATGTCGAAAATCGGAATTAACAACGAAAAACGATCGATGGAGTTATGTCTTTACATCGCGTCGCGTCTTTCATCTGTCTAATGTCTAACGAAAAATATATGTAAACAAATCTATTCACATGTAACTAACCAATCACTAACCAAGCAACGATTCGTCTATATTCTATATTATAACAGAGGGATCGGTACAGTGATCCGTTCGTGAACTATCATGAATTTGTTTGGGATAGGTAATACACAACGTTAATCAATGACTAGGAGCAAGCTTCATACTCGTAAAGTATGCCCCCGTCAAGTGTTATCAGCTTTTCACACAGGTTCAAGAAAATAAGACATTGACGATCGGCGGATTGGGGATTCGGAACAGTTCTGTCTATGTATAATTGCTTTCTTGCGATTATTGTGCTTTTCCATGTATCGACACACACACGTGCTTATGACACGTGCACAAACTTACATGGACCGGCGCGGTACTCTTTACTCCATTGCGGAGGGCGCCTTACGGGCCTTCTGTTGGGGCTATACAGGGACATACAGATTTACAATTAGAGATAATTGCCGTAATCTCTACTTTTCTTTGTACGCAATAGTTATTCTCTTTTCTTTCTACGCAACTTTTTCTTCTCGTTTTATAGGAAATTTCGTTCTCGATCGCCAACTTGGAAATCCTGTGCCATTTACTATGCCGTATTGATTTTTAGAAAATCGAGATTTTCACATATCCTGCGGAATATGTGTATATTCCGATACATTAGCTCGATACATTTTAACAAGAGATTGCTACACGAGCTACGGAAGAGAGATCCTACTGCTATTCTATTAAAATTTCTCTTTTCTTCATCTACGTCGCTGATAACGTAAATCTCCATTTTTCATTTTAATCTATTTTCATATCACACGTATCATGGAATTTCTCGGAAAATTTTTAATCGAATATATCTTCAAATATCATATAATCAAGTTATATTAAACCTTATATTATTACAAAAGAAATTAATCGTCGAATCAAAAAATGTAAAAAGAAAAAAAGGAAGAAAAGTATCATTTTTTAAATACGATACGAAAAGAAAATGCAGGAAATTGAACGAAGAGAATAAAAGAAACGGTAGTAATTGAATATTTGCTTACCGCTGGGCTCAGTCCGCGCGCAGCACTTCCTCCGCGTCCTTTAGTACGGAACTTGGTAATTGCCTGTTCAGCCAGGTCCGCCCTTTCCTCTGCCTCCTCGAGCTCTTGTTGCGCTTTGCGGAATTTCGCTAGATTCAAAGCAGCGATTTCTTCAGCTTCCTCGATCTGCCTCTTGTAGGTCTTGATTTTCTGTTGAAGCTTATCGACAAGGTCTTGCATGCGCTCATGGTTCTTGCGGTCCTCATCAGCCTAAACATTTATAGATTTAGAATAAGCTATCGTTGAAAATCTTGATAACGCGGTTATTATTATTCTACATTATATTATATACGATATATATATATCGTACAAACTCGTACCTGGAAGCTGAGTTCCTTGATGCGACGTTCGGACTTGCGAAGGTTCTTCTGAGCGTCGGCGTGTCTCCTCTGTTCTCCATCGAGTTCGTTCTCCAATTCACGAACACGTTGTTCGAGTTTTTGAATTGCCTTCTTACCACCTTTCAGGGCATTCGCTTCAGCTTCGTCGAGGCGCACCTGGAGTTCCTTGATCTGAGTTTCGAGTGCTTTGCGAAGTTTCTCTTGCGTCTGAGCATGATCTTGTTCGGCTCGAAGTTCGTCGGCTAATCTAGCGGCATCAACCATGGCTTTCTTTGCTTTCTCCTCAGAGTTCTTTGCTTCGTTCAACAATTCGTCCAAGTCAGACTGAAAACAAAATAAATACGAGTCTCATTCGGATTTGTCGTCTTTTTCGAATATTTCGTTGGAGCTTATATAAAATAAACGTAAATGTGAAAAATTAGAATCGAATAGAAGGATAAGAATGCTCACGTGAAGGGTTTGCAGCTCAGCCTCGAGTTTTCTCTTGGCAGCAGAGATGGAAGCGTTCTGAGCACCTAGTTCGTTGAGTTGCTCGTGGCAGTCGGCCAATTCTTGTTCAGCCTGGCGACGTCCGCGGTCCGCTTGTTCGAGAAGAGTACGGCTTTCTTCGAGTTCGTTCTGAAGAGCGTTCGCCCGGCGTTCCGAAATTCCAAGAAGTTCTCTCGCTTCGTCGCGAGCTCGTTGTTCTTCCTCGAGCGCGGTCTGGACATCCTTCAGCTGCTGTTGGTATCTCTTGATGTTCTTTTGAGCTTCGGCATTCGCTTTGTTCGCGTGATCCAGGGCGATCTCCAATTCGTTTATATCTGCTTCCAGTTTTTTCTTCATGCGCAAAGCCTCGGCCTTGCCCTGAAAAGTTTCGTCAAATATATATCATGTTTGCCTCGGGTAATCTTCGCAACATATTACGAGATTTTACTTCTACCGTTTTTATAAATGATCTAGTAATGATCTAACCGTTTCAAAGAGATTTTTCCGACTATGTACGAACCTTAGCTTCAGCTTCGAGCGATGCTTGCATAGAATCGAGAGCACGTTGGTGATTCTTTCTGGTATTTTCGAATTCCTCTTCCTTCTCCTGGATACGTCGGTCGATTTCTTGTCTGACTTGACTCAGTTCAAGTTGACTGCGCAATACTTTGTTCTCTTCTTGTTCTAAAGCGGCCTCAGCTTCTTCCAGAGCGGCTTGAAGTTCATCCTTTTCAGCCTCCAGGCGCTTCCTGGCTTTTTCGATCTCGTGAATATTGCGTCCACCTTCGCCAATTTGATCCAAGAGGTCTTTTACTTCGTCGGCGAGATTCTTGTTCTCGCGACGCACTGCTTCCAACTGTTCCTGACCTTCTTCGTACGCACCTATACGGATATATTAATGTTATAGAAAAAATATGTAAGCAAGAATCCTGAAGCAATTTGAAGATGTATAGCGACACATGAGTCAGAGGGTATTTCGAATCATGTTGTTGTTTTGCCTCGGAGTATCAAGACGGAGTATAAGCAATGTAAAAACAAATAAACTCCGGGCAAAACAATGCCGCTGCTACAGGCCACCGTCGAACGAAGACGAATTTGAATTTTCCGACTCTCCCCCGACCGGTATAAATAAACAAACGCGATCGCGTGCGACACAGTATCGAACAGTTCATATCGAGTATCAACGCGACGAACAATAACGAGTATTTATTCCGAGTTTTATATTGTATCAACGATTCACTGTACGTATATTTATTTATTTCAAATATACTTGATGGACTGCGACAGCAACATTTCGCCCTCGTTATTTCGCGATACCTATTCACGACTAATTCTCGACAAATGGAAAAAAGTAGACGAGTACCTCTGAGCCTGAACAATTCCGTGCTGTAATTGCGGCATTCCTTCTGACTGGCATCGAGTTCGGCGGCGAGATCGTCCACTTTGAGTTTCCATTCGCCAATAATCTTATCGAATGCCTTCTGTTTCTTTTCGGCGGCGTTGGCGATCGCGGTTGCGCGATCCACTTCGATCTGTAAGTCCTCCACTTCCGTCGACAATCTCTGTTTCGTCTTCTCGAGGGCGATAACCTTTTGGTTGAGGGATTCGATGGTTTCCTCCGCTTCGGCCAACCGTGCCTGCAGTTTCCTCTTAGCTTCCTCGAGTTCTTCCGCTCTCGCAACGCCCTCGGATTCGTATTTCGTGCGCCATAATTGTGCCTCGGCGTTTGCCTTACTGAGTTGCCTCTGAAGATCCGCTTTACCTTCGGCTTCCTCTTCCACTTGTTCACGAATGTTATCCAAATCGTGTTCCAAGTTACGGAATTTGCCAAGGAGAGTAGCGCGTTCTCTCGATTCTTCATCAGCCAATCGTTTCGTGTCTTCGAGCTGCGTTGTCAGTGAAATCTTGATCTTCGAAAGTTGACTAACTTGCGATTCGGCTTCCTCTAATTGTCGTAGCAGATCACTGTTTTCGATCGACAGTTTCTTCTTCGCAGCATCGAAGTCATTCAGAGTACGGTTCACTTCCTCCAGTTTTCCTTGGGTTTCGTTTAATTGGTGTTGCAATTGTTTCACGATCTTTTCTTGGGCAGCCTGTCACCGATTTCGATTGATGTATCAGACAAATTGTTTTATTATTTTCAAGTCAATTCACTTTTGGAACAATTTACGCTAATTCGATTAGTTCGATCGATGCGAACATCGCAAGAGTCACAGAATTATTCGCACGATCGAGAATCTAACGAAAAATTTTTAGTTTTATTTTCACTAAAAAAATATACGGTCTAACAATTTATCAATTACTTCGTTTTCTGATTACGTGTCACAAAATTATCGATATACTTTTCATCGAGTCGACGACATGTTTTGCGTGTGAATAATTTTCTAATACGCGAACTTGTATATATATACGTGAGAACAATGTCGTGTAATATGTAACGATAAATTAAACAATTGTCCAAAAGTGAAGAAAAGAAGCTTGGAAGAGGGAGGTACACACGAGGAACAAGCTTTGCAAGCTGGACTTTCGACCACGACGACGTAAGGTACACATATAAACACGTTCACCATGGTAATCGCAAACGTCGCACGTTCGCCGTTTCCGTTTCTCGAACTGTTTCGAGCTGCTTAACAAAGCTGTTAGTTGCGTTAGTTTGTTGCTGAATCCTAGAGATTTCTCGACGAACGATTCTTACCTTCTCGTTGCTTAGTTGATCTACCGACGCGCGCATGTCGTTTAATTCGCTGAAGTATTGAACCTTGTCCTTTTCAACTCTAATTTTCATGAAAACAGACACGCGAAATTGGTAATTAGTATTTAGGACACGACCAGGAAAAATTGGAGTCAATACGACGAACGGTGTAATCGTAACATTACAAAACATATACGGTTCGAAAGATACTCCATTAGCGACAACATTCTAAAAATCAAATATAAGGTCAAAGGAGAACACAATCACGGGAGAAATAAACAAATAGTGAAACATTTTTTTTTCAAACTCATTCGGGAACGACTAGACGATAATTTCGATATCGTGTGGTAAGTTTGAACATGGATTAAATATATCCAACAACGTGACAGTGGTAACGGTGAGAAATGTAATTCTGAAAACAAATGTGGACAAATCATATAAACATTCTCTTTGTTTCTTAAATGTGTACCTTTTCCCTTGAAACCTGATCCGTCGCGGCACGGGAATTGTTCAGCTCGGCATGGATATCATGACGACCCTTTTCAGCTCTATCGAAAACATTTCATTATATCCCCGATTCTTGATTCAAATCATTTTACCTTTTCAAATTTCTTTATCTTTAATCGAAAGTTCGACTTTTTCGATAAGAGTGCAAGTTTTAACGGTGAAAATTTTCAGAATTGCTAAGATTTCTTTTCCAAACGATTCTATCGATTAAATTGATATCCCTATCTTACCTGGCCTTGAGTTTGTTAAGCGTATCAATTTGTTCTCCCATTTCGGCAACGGCATCGTTGTGCTTTTTGCGTAAACTTGCAAGAGTGGCTTCGTGTTGAATGTTAGCTTCCTCGAGGTCTCTGCGCAGCTTGCTAAGTTCTGCTTCTCTCTTCTTGTTGAGTTCAATTTGAGCAGAGGTGGCACCTCCAGCTTCCTCGAGACGTTCACCAAGTTCCTCGAGTTCTCGTGCCAAGTCACTGCGCTGTTTCTCAGCTTTCACGCGAGAACCACGCTCAGCTTCGATCTGTACGGGAGACACAGACAAATTTATCGCATCGACAATTTTTAAGCAAGTAAAGTAATTTTATCAGCAACATTGGTAACATATATGTTTCTTTTCAGACTAACCTCTTCTTCCAGTTCTTCGATACGGGCTTGTAATTCCTTAATTTGTTTCTGTAATTTGCCTACTAACGACTGTTCGTCTTCAAGTTTAGCGGTCAAAGATGATAATTCCTTGTCCTTACGTTGGATGGTTTGTTCGAGTTCCTTCTTATTTCTTTCGAGGTCAGCAACAGCTTCCTGTGTAAGTTTTAAGTCACCTTCCACCTTTCGTTTAGCTTTCTCTACGTCGGCTCTGTAACGTTAAACATTTATAAGTATATATGTATTTAGATAGCACACGAAGCTGCGTGAGTTGCAAATATTATGATTATTATATGCATATACATATACATAGTATAGTATAGTTTAGTACAGTTTAGTACATTGTACTAACCGTGATTTCTTTTCACGTTCGAGGGAATCTTCGAGTTCGTCAAGAGTGTGTTCGAGTTTGACTTTAACTTTGTTCAAGTGATTGACTTTATCCTCGGCAGCTTGAAGCTCTTCGGCAGTTTTTTGATTAACTTCACCTTGATTCTTCTTCTCTTTGTTCAATTTATTGATCAGTTCGTCTTGATGAGCGATCTCGTCGTTCAAATTACGGATCTGGTGGTCCTTCGTCGCCTTATCTTGCTCTGATTTCTGTAGGTTAAGCTCGAGGTCCTCAATGTCTTTCTTTAGACCTGCCACTTCTTGTTCGAGTTTCTTCTTATTTTGGAAGAGATTGTTCCTGGCATCTTCTTCTTCTTTGAATCTGTCATTCAGATCCTGCAATATAAGAATACTTTTGTCTTTACCAATGCCATATGCCCCCTGTATGCACGTGTATTTCGCTTTATATCGTTCAATTAGTTTCTTTTTATTTCGAGCTGCATGTGTTTGCTCCTTTCAATTTCTGTCCGAGTTACGAGATATCTTTTCATAAATCTTTCTAATTATTTTATCGAAGTAGTTGTAAGTTAACAATATTTATTTTAAATCAATCTCTGCTCTAGAGATAACTCTTCTTTGTTTACGTAGAGTAAATCAAGATTAACATATTATAAATATAGTATCATACAATATGATTTGATTTAATTTCAATTGCATTTTGCAATTTATATTTAATAGTAGGCTATGAGATTAAAAATTCGGATGTATATCGTTTAATAGTTAATCGTAATATCGCGTTTAACTAATTTTATGTGCTTAGGACTAATTATTGTATTGTATTTGTTTCTAATATTAATGTTATAATAAAAAAATATCGGTAAATAAAATTAAAATAGATAAGAAAGTCCATGTAGGAATTCTACAGACCGTTGCAAACTGGCCGATTAAAAATGAACAAGTAGAAAGTAATTCGATGTAATATTTCAATTTCAGAAGAAGGAGATGTGAGTAACGACTACGAAGAAATATTAAAAGAAATATTACGGTACCACGAAGCAAAGAATTGTTTCCAAATAATTTTATTTAATATTTACGAAAACGAATAAAAGTCAACGTTTTATCCAAGTTGAGCCTCGATCCTTTTTCCTATTTTTGATATCGTTTCTTTCTTACCACCGAGTAGTTAATAATTATCACCATTCGAAGAAATATTTATAATCAGCATACGATAATCTTTTACGTCTACATTTACACATTTTCATAAATACATAAATAAATGAGATTTATCATTGCCATTGGTATTTACGTCGTTTTCAATATTTATTCTCATTTGATAATATTTAAAATACGAGTATCGGTAGTTTCTTGATTAAAACACAAGTGTCAAAGGGTAGGTAGGACTGCTTAAGAGCCTACGATACCAACGATAGAAGAGCAAAGCAAATACAATAATAGATATTCGGTATAATTTAAAGAGAAACGGAAATTAAAAAAGCATCGCGATGATTTTATAGCGTAGAAGTATTTGAAAGTCAAGAAAATTTCTGAAACGACGATGGACGGTGAAGTATTTGCGCGATGACGTGCATAAGCGCACCAACGTATAAATACACTATACACCTGTTACCTCCTTCGTTTTGTCAGTTATTCCAGCACATAACCACGCCTACTTTTAATAACCTGGAATCTGGGATCGACGGCAACTAAATTTGGCCGTGTCGAAGGTAGGGGCAAAGTAGTCAACGTCCCTCTCCACAGCAGATACCCTAAGCTGATTTAAACACATTTTCTTTCTCTCATTTTCTTCCTTTCTTCTTTGTTTGCTGTCCATATATGGCACCGCATAATTTTATGCATGTTATAATCGCGAATATTTTAAGCCGAATTCAACCGGTTCAATCGGATAGAATAAATTTTGAAAATTCCAGCTCTGCAATACGGATGGGAAATGATCAATTATCGTCTAAATTAAAAATTCGCATTTTAGCCGATGCACGAGATAATTTTAAATTTAATCCAAAAAGAAAAAGACGATCTTGTACGACTGGCGTTGACATTAAGTACCAGTTAGTCAGTCGTTTAAAAGATGCCCGTTAAAAATAGTCCAGTACTCTGAAACGAATCATATCCTCCACGGAATTCTTGGAGTTCTTTTTATACTACGCGATGAGATTCTTCGCTGTCCGATTTCTTTCGCCAAATGTTGGTTTTCCAAGGCATTCCGTGAAGAGATCTGCGTTACGGAAAGAGTGGCGTAAAGACTCGCCCGAGAAACGGCGAAAGGAACAAAGGCACGATTCCCATAACGTAGGAGTTAACGTAATTAAAATTATTTCACAGCTATAATAGCGTTCGTTTTTCGGTTTTGCGTTCAAACATAAGACATTTCTATCAGAGATACGTCTGTTTCAGTTTATTTGGTATCGGAATACGTTAATTTATTCGCGTATCACGATTATACGGTTATAAGTTTTAGAGTTAAAATTATGCTCGTCGGTTTCTAAGTTCTGCATTTCGAAAAAGGAAATATCGATATAAAAATCCGAACGAGGAATAAGAGCAAATAAAATGGAATAATGGAATGAAATGATGAAAACCGATTCGAAGAAAATAGGTAAATTATAGCGAGGGAATGGAATTAGGAGTTGATATTCGTTATGGAAGATTTGTTAGAAGGTAGAACAATTTTAGAACGAATGTGGAAACGAGGGATGATTCGTCGCGGAAGAAAAATAGCACGGAATGGAAGAGAGATGGAAGAGAACGCACGAAGCGAATACAACGCGGCATGGCGCGGTGGTCGAACGAGTCTGACTAATGACGCGCCTCTGCTACTTAATGCCCGCGCTTACGAAACGACGCGACCACGATGTATCAACTCCTGCCAGGTGCATCAGTTTCTGTAATCCGAGCCAGATTCGTTTAAATTATGACGAGCTTGTAAATTTTAAACTCGAGCTTCAAACGTGTCGAAATCTGTTTACTTTCGAAATCTTTCCATCTCGTTAGTTCGCGTTACCAGAGTTTTAAATTGCGTTCTTTGTTGATATTGTAGTTTATATAATATTTTCATTCGACGAAAAGATTACGCGCATTACAAGAAACGAGTTCAGTCGTTTATAAAGCCTTATCAAGTACGTTTGAACGAAAAATAAAAAATCATCAGGTTATTATCTTACTCGGTTACTCGTGTGAAATTAACAGAATTTTCACTAAATTTTTTACGGACCACACTATACTTTCGTATCACGGGAAAATAATCGTAAGCATATTTCTATTTCGTCAATCCTTTAAATATTTAATGTCCGATCACGATATTCCAGGGTGCTGGAACACCTATAACCTACGAACGAAAAGCTTTGACCGTTCGATTCGGTCTAACGCGTTCTAACAAATTATCGAAATTTATTTTAAGGGCGGTATGCGAAAGATAAACAGATCGAAACTAGCAGTTCTGCATTGCAAATAAATTTTCGTATTTTTTCGCCGTGCTACATTCCCATGGATATCTATTTAAAGCTTCACTCCGCCGCTTAACTACGATTATTTTCATTTCCAATACTTTTCTTACGACTGCGGCCGTAATACCTCGAATGTACGACCTCGGATGATTTTAGGAATGTTAAGGAGACATTAATAACCCCATTCCTCTTTATTTCGACATCTATTCGGTCGTCTAGGAGGTATAATTACCGTTTGTCTGATTCATAATTCGATTCGTGGAGGGCGTATATTCATCATCGCGTAATGAGTTTCGTTATCGATGAATCGTGCCAATTGAGCAACTTTCTAATATATAAACTGTGCAAGAGGAAACCACCGTTCGGCCTTTCGGATCAATAGGCGATTAGAAAAACGGTAACACAATTTTTTGCATAATTGTAAAAATTACTTTGCTTCGCTTACTTAAGTGAATAATTGGGATTTCATAGCAGAGCTTGCATCTATATTTGATAATTGACAGAAAATTTTTCATATCTCGATATCAATTGATAATCTATCGATAAATTTATTTAGTTCTCGATACGGTACCTAACAGCATCTAATTTCATAAAAATTACTTAATCAAATCTAACATAGTTAAATCAAAGAAATCTAGCTTATACATTTTATACATTGCCGAATAATCTTATGTAAATTGCATTCTTGTTTTTCTTTCTATCGGCAAACATCCGTCATGTATAGTATACGATATAATCATCGATGAATGAAAGCTTACCTGAAGTTGTGACTCGATATCAGCTTTCTGGGCGGCCAATTTCAGAGATTTCTCCATATATTCGGAGAGGGAACCTTTTTCACCATCCAGTTGTCGCTGCAAGGCATTCCTTTCAGAGACAAGTTTCGTGTTCTGCTCTTCGAGTTCCTTGCGCAGTTTCTCTTCCTTTTCGAAGGCTTCCTGAGCTTTTCTCGCTTTCTCCTCGAGCGCCTGCAATTGCGATTCCGCATCACCGTTGGATTTCTTTCCGTTTACCACGGGATTCGAATCGTCGATCAACGTATCACCCATTCTCTCTTTCTCTTCCTTGTTCGAATTCACAGATCTCGGTCTGTCGATAAGCGCACTAATCGATCGCAACTAAACGGCCGTCCCGCGGTTATAACGTGAAAATTAATAAACGATCGATCGATCGATCGAAGAATCTAAAAAGAGACGCCTCGCTATCGGAGGAGATTCAACGATCTTGTTCGAAACTATATTGTTAATACCGAATAAGAAAACACGGCTCGAGCGTGGGACGGCTAATCTTCGTGTTCGATGTCGATATCGATAACAAAAATGAAAAGAAGAAATCTTTCGATCGTGTTCGTGATAGTATATTCGTCGTAAAAAAAGGGCGAGGAAGGGACCCAGTTCGAAATAGAAAATTTTTCGAAGATGCCGGCGCGAGATCGAGTATCTGACTGGTCTTCGGTTTACCAGGGGCTCAACTTTTCTACCCAAAATCCCCCTTCGTAGTCCTCGCGGAGAATCATCGTCGCCGTCCCCACTCCAGCGATACTCATCGTAGAAAAATATTTATAACCGATCTCGATGACGAAGGAGGGACTTATACGTGTGCGACCAGAAGGAGCTACCATGACAAACCGAGCAAGTGGAGGGGGATCGACCAAATTAGAATCTCGTTCCAGTAAGCTTCGATCGACCGAACTCCAGTCTCCTTTTACGCTCCAGGCAGTGTAATACCGATACCGACCTCGTTATTCTCGCGGGATCAACCTATGCCGTTGTCTTTCTCCCGTAATTAGGAACGACCCAACAGCGATCCGTGAACGGTGCTAAGATCGTTTTACCCGCGTCGCGTGGTTAGATTTATGCCGTGGTAATATCATTTATAGCGGGTGATACTATTTCCGATTAAATGCGATTTCGACTAATTTATTTTCGTTGACTCGGTGGAAAACTCGAATAATCGCTAGATTACCGTCGAGTACCGACCTTACTCAGACAGACCAGACTGGTCTAGTTACAAAAGATCGTTTCTATTTCTGTACCTTCGGTTTGGAATCGATCGGTAAATCAATGTCCATTGTGAAATATGTGCGAGTTATCGTCAATTATCGAATAGTTTCCAACGCTAAGTAGTCGATATTAATATATATATTATACCGTAGCTTAATGTCACGTACGGAATCTCCAATTCGAGCATCGAATAATAATTAGAATTTCATAATTCCACGCCATTTTTTTTAACGATTATTCTATAAATAGTTTATACGATCCTAACTATCGATATTAGTATTTCGAGTAATTAACTTTTTATTTCCTCAAACGATGCATCGTGTGTTCAAGTATCGGACCCATTCTTTTATCTTTAGTATCTTGTTTCCAAAGATAGCTTTCCAAAATAAAATTGTACTAAATATACCGAAAGGCGATTTCATCTCTAAGATGAAATTAGATAGCATGAATAATCGGTGACACGACGTCCGTGATGAAATCGGGACTTTGGAATTTTTTAGGCCCTAAGTTTACGAGGGAAATAATATTTCTGTTCTATTTACATTATCACCGGTAAATAAGTACGCGCGCGTTAAAAAATACGAGAAAGAGAGGGGAAGAGTGAAATATTTGAATCGCGGCGGAAAAGCACGTGCCAAATCATGTTGGAAACCTATTTATAGTATACTAAAAAAAGATGGAACGAGCTAACTTTGATTCTTTTATAACGAAGTTTTCATAGTCCACGTATTGCAAGAATGTTTTGTCCTTTATGCAAATTACATCAGACTCTGCGTTTAAATTTGATAAAAATATTTCAATGTTAGGTATTCCGATTAACGGTGCAGTTATCGACCTTTGACATCCAGCCAAATATATTACATATATTATTTATTTATTTATTGGAACAATGATATAACTCAAAAATCACGATTTTAGGGAAAACGAGTTTGAATGTTCTGCGCTGTTATAGTTTTATGGAGAATTCTTGAAATTCACTTATAGGACTCTATCAGTAGAAGGTACAAGGAACAACTTTTTTTCTTCCTCTATCAGTAACTCAAAGACTACAAATTTTGAGTTATATAACCGTTTCAGCAAATAAACGATGTGTATGTAAGTGATTCTTATAAAAAAGACTGTACTATGTATATTTGAAATTCTAGAAGAAAAATGTTTGGTTTTATTAACAATTTTAAGAGAGAGAGAAAGAGAGAGAACAGGTTCGTAGGAAACTGTATGAGAATTCTTCCGAAAGATGTTCGATTAAAAGCGAAGAAAAATAAGAGCAGGGTGAAATATTTAGTTGGAACACTTACGGCAAGCTCGTCCTCGATACGAGTAACGTTGAGAAGGGGCTTAACTTTCTGCCACAATTTCCACCATGGCCAAGTACGAATTTGCAAGTATTTCCTCAAGTTCCTTTGTACGACGACCAAAGCCAAACGTTGATCTTGCAGTTTCTTGTACTCTTTTCTGGACAAGTAACCTCTGATGTAGGCTTGCATCCAAGATACGATTTTGCTAAGTCGCTCGTCACGAAGTTCTTCCATCTGACCCAGGACTCCAGCACGGAAGAACACCTGTTGTTTTTTTTTTTAAGTAGTCGAATAAACAAATATTCCAATTAATAATAATTCCTTGGAGATTCTTCCGTAATTATTATGCTTTGATCACTTTCATTACTTTCAATGTTAAATCTTTTCTATAAAATCGACAACGCGAAAATGTTTGCATGGTGTAATTTCCTGACAATCATGATACGACAGAGACGTTTCGCTGTATAGAATTTCAAATCTACAAAGCGCCGATATACGTATATCTTTTATTCATAATCTTTCAGTCGTGTTTTTCTTACACAGGCATATTACGTTTGTGCCATGCAAATTATAAACCGTGGAGAAATCAAGACAACGACGATGAAATTAATAGCAATAAAGACGAGCGAGTCTTTGATTTACATAACGTAGGTAGACGCGAATAGTGCTTTCAATGAAGATTCTTATTCTAAATATAACTCTGATACTAGTAACGTTATGATACGACTACTGATCTAGAACTAAGCGAAAAAAAATTGTCGACCGTTAAGGGTTCAATGATTCGATGTTCAGCGTTACAGAGAAATAGATACCAAAATCTTGAATAAAATCATCATCGTCAAATAATTGAACGTTTATTATACGTTCATATATTCCGAATCGAAGTAATCAAAATGACCAAAGGTAAAAGTTATCGTTAGTTAAATGCAGAATTTAAAGAAACGGAACACTTATCTGGCGATAAACACAGACATATTGCGGAATAAGCAGAGTTACTTAATCGATCTGGAATATTAATAGGCGAAAGAAAAGTTACCTCGCAGCTGTCAAAAGAAAGAAGGTGTAATCGCATCTTTGATGTAATAATATCGTATCTCAGTTATAACGAGCATTAAGAAGTATCGTTTACCGATGCTGTATGATTGAACTTTGCATCCTTACACTTTTCTTACGCTTTGTAAATTCATTTGCGATACTACTATTTCACGATATCGTTATCGAAATATAATTAATGTTATAATTAATTATACTGGGTAGTCCGGTAACCGTAGCAGAATCGGGAAGGAGGTGATTCTACGTGCAAAATAAGAAAAAAATTTGTTACAACATTTTTATCGAGGCTTTGTTTTCGAGAAAATCGACTCTGAAAATTCGACAAGTTATCTTAAATTTTGCTACTTCCGAACTGAGCAAGAATATAAATAGTCGATAGAGATATAAATTACATTTGTAGAATAAAATTGTTTCACATGTATAATAACCTCCTGTGGGTCGTTTACTCATGCGGTGTACGATACATGTCGGTATTTCGCCAAGTTAAAGTACCCTTGACAAATTTTTCATCTCGACCTTCTCAAAAACGAATCGTCGTAATATATTTTAATATATTTTTGACTTATATTTTCACGTAGGATCACTCCTTGTCCGGTTGTAGTACGATTATCGTCCCATCCTGTATAACGTTCGAAGGATGAAACAAATCCCTATATAGATTCAATTTTTCTAGTCATGTTCGTAAAAAGCGCACGAATTTACATAAATATGCTATATATATGTGTGTTTCCAAGAATGTAGAAAAGTATAAGAATTAAAAGTTGGCTGTCGTGAAGGAAAAGCGTTCCATGTTGCAGATATGATAATCGAAGTAATAGACCAAAGGCGTCTAATACCTTGGTGAGACCCATGCGATATAGCTCGGGCTCCAGATTGATCGCGTCCAAAATCAGCTGGGTCGCCTTTTGAGGGTCGCATGGTTCTTTGATGGCATTGGCGCACAGAATTTTGTATCTGCGGTGGTTCGTTTTATGGTTGCGGTATGGTTGGGGTACGGCACAACAAATAAAAATGATCACACATGGTTAAACGTTTGTAGATAATCTAATTGTTAGAGTACTAATAACGGGATTGTCTAGGATAACGTGAGATCTGTCTTACAGTTGATCTCATATAAGGTATTATACGTATCTCTAAACATTTCTAAACTGGAACTCGGAAGACGTATGGGATCTGTCCTGTAATCTGTGCTCTAATTACAGTATAATCGATCGTATATGTACATGTTTCTATGGATTTGCCACGTACGCTTCTAAAATAGAAGTTGAAAGAATCACACGTTCGTTCCGTTTCTCTCTGTTTCATCGAACATCTATGATTTACCATCGAAATTCAACCAAAACCAATACAAATTTCCCAACTTCTGTTTTAAAAATCCGTAACGTTGCAAGGGAATTACGATTTTTTAGGCAACCTTCGCATATATTTTAAAGTCCTCTTCGGTTAAACACGTTTGCACTTGCGTTTACGCTAGGCAGCATCGATTATTATTAATGCTAGAACTGTAATTCCTGCGAAATAATTCTTTCGTTCGATCGATTGATACAGATAGCACGGTGAAGCGTTAAGTTGAAAAGTATCGCTTCACCGTTCTCTATATACGTACACAGAATAAATCTACAAATTTCAAAAATTCGAATTTCTGCGTTGATCTTTTCAACGATGAAAAAGACTCGGTCGAGTTCGAGGAATTACACGTTAAAAAGAAGAAGAGGAAGAAGAAAAAGAAGCTCGTTATGCGTAATAAATATAATTGACATTAGCGTGCTTAACGAGCAGACCGTGACCGCGAAAGGAAACATGCCTTGGTGTGTCCAAGACGATATTGATCGGGGTCGAGGCCGGATGCCTCCAAAATCGCCTCTGCAGCCTTCTTCGGGTCAGAACCCAACTTCGAGACTGCTTGTGGTGCCAGAATCTTGTACCTAATGGTAATGGGGTCGCAAGCCAAGAAAAAAAAGGTGATGGGTCGTTATTAGTATACAGGATCTCTAGAACGTTCACGATTAAACGATCTGTGTCCGTACGTATTGAGTCGGATCATATTCGAATCGGTAAACGTAACGGAGACTTGCTCCGCGTTTGTTCCACTTCTTTCCACGTTTTACATTTTCTAGGGGTCACGTAAGATCTACTAAGGGTCAGATACAGATAAATCCACCGTATGTGTAACTAGCCAATGATATTTAAGTTTTTAACTACTTAGGGGGTAGGGCAGTTTACATAATGGGCATGGTCGCTAATAGACGTATAGGGTATCTTCAACTATTGTGGTTCGTGCAGAGATTTAATACCAAGGGGACAGGCCTCTCTAAGATACACGAGTTTAATACGGACCACGCATTTTTACCACGACACCAGGGTTCATTCAACGAAGAGTCGGATACTCCTGAAAACGCTCGGTCAACTTCGATTAACCATAGAAACGTAAATAAAAGTCGAACGAATAAAAAGAATAAATGCGAATCGATTAACCAACCATCTAACCCCGAATGAAAATAAAATTAAGTTCGAATTAAAGCGAACCGATGGAAAATAATAACGTACACAGCTACGGTAAAATTACACAAAGAAACGCGAAGAATCGTGAAATATTAGGATACAAACTTAAAGTTTGTCGCGTCGAACAATCCAATCGAAAATGTTAAATATTATCGTTATGGAGAAAAATCCGAGAGGTTTCAAGGCAGTATCCTTCTCTCACTACGAGGACAAGTTTTAAAAGTTTAAAATTTTGTTCGGACAATACGACGATATTCTACGATGGACAAAAAAAGGGAATCAAACCCAAGAAAAAGATCAATTTATTCGGGGATTTGCAACTAGCCTTAGTATGACCAATCCTGTAGTTTTCCGGATCAAGGCCTATTTCATCGAAACATTTCTGAGCGGCTTTCTTTGGATCCGACTCAGAGGCCATCGCGGCCGGCGCTAAGATCATGTAACTGTACGATCACAACATAAAAGAATCATTTTATAATGATATCATTCATATTTGAACGTTTCTAATTCTCGATCTACTTTGGTTTCGATCAATGTCATTCGTCTTACGTTTGTCAAAAAAATTACTCGATAAATTTCATAATAAATTCCAGCTCGAACTCGAAATACACAATATAAAACAAAAGCTTCAAGGTGCAATCAATGTTTAGCGACGTTATCACGACCGACGCTTTTACGTATTGGTATAACTCGCGTTACTATTTCTACCTGATTGCATTTACATATTTCGAAAGTATGAACGCTCTTTTGTAAAAAAATATATCTCCTCCTTCCGATTCGAGATGTTTCGACGTATTTGTTATCCCGTATATAATAAAAGAAGTGACATTTTTATGGCTATGGTCGATCTTGAAATGAAAAAATATTAAGAGAAAAAATTGTTCGTGTGTAATAAATGAATGCACATTCTTACCGTAGCTTGAAGTCAGGATAGACCATTCTGTTGGGGAATCCTTTACGACAAATACGGATGCCTTCAAGTACACCGTTACAAGTCAATTGATGCATGACTAGATGAGAATCTATGACACCCGGCTGCTTCATTTCGTTGGGGATGATACAACGGACGAAGTGTGGTTGGGTAGCTCTCAGAGTAGTCATCAGGTTGTTCAATTGTTCCCTATAGGACGATGATACCGTTGAGAAACCACCGCCCTTCTTACCACGTCCACCTTTCGCACCGCCGCCGCCACCGGCATCACCAGACTGTCCAGGATGGTCAGCGAAGATCTCGACCAGCAGTTTATTACTGGATTTCTTGAACTGATCGACAACAGTGTCGTTCAACGGGTCCTTGTTCTTTTCCAGCCAACCCGTGATGTTGTATGGTACCTGTTGTTCAAATGCTTCTATAGCGTTCGATCCTATTACTTAATAATTAAATACATATTCCTCTCTGATAGATTAATCGTAATAAAACGTTTTAGTAACAATTTTCTAGACGAGAAAGAGAGAGGGAGGTTTTCAATGTGCATTAGTTCGAAAAGAAAAGAAAAATAAATAAAGCTTTTCGATACCAATGGAGAAGTAACGTACATTTCCGGCATAATGGCCGATAGCAAAGTGAGCTGCTTGCTGGCCTGGTTTCGGCGGTTTAGGCTTCAAGAAGTTAGGACTCTTGCCAAGGTGATTGTTGTTCAATTTCTCCTCGAAGGTCTTGTCAGTGGCTTTCGGGAACATAGATTCTTCTTCAAGAATGGAGAGGATACCCATAGGCTATATTCAAATGCGATCATTCGAATTAGTTTGTACACTATCTCAGGAGAATTTTCGAGAGTAACGCTTTCTTCTTCATTCAAACGAGCCGAAACGATTCGTAGAATCGATCAGAAACTTTAAACTTGCTCTCATCGATGAGACAATTAACAAATTACAAATGACAATCAACAGTAATGTTTTGTATAGCTACGTATTTTTAATTCTATTACTTTAATCCTTAACTTTGCTACGCACAGGTACACGTAGAAACTTCCAATCTGATATTTTTGACGATAATTAAAAATTAACTTTGTTCCGTTGTAAAAACTATAGTTTCACTACAAACTAATCAATTGCTTTATTTAGCGATAAGTAAACGTTACTCCCGATTATTATTTCAGTAATAAAATTATTCGATAGTGGGCGATGTTCGCAAGTACATCGTTATTCTTTCCTCTTTGAATCTAAAATCGCCCTTACAGATGCTTGGCAAACAAGTTTCTGTAACGAGTAACGTAGATTAAAGTTCGAATAGAATAATACGATGGAAATTAACGGACATGCAGGATTTTTCCCATCGAATCATTCGTCGTCGATGAGTTGATTTCACATCGTTGCTGCACAACCTTCTTTTTACTCATCGATAAAAGTACATAAACGCAAATAAACGCATGCACATGCTGGTACCACAAAAAACAAAAAACAAGGAAAGCGTAGAAGCATCAAACAAGACGGTTATCGTTTGGCTGTTTGTCCTAGTTCTCCTACCTTTATATTCGGTTGATTCTCGCAAGACCGTACTAAACTCAAAATAAAATTTCATTCGAATTTCTTAAGTTGTTCTTATACAAGAGACAGCGTATAATAGCTATTAAAGTATTCTACGGAATCTTTATAAGAAGGATTTAATATTTTGTATGTCCTTCGCGATATTTTTACGATAAGCATGCAAACGAAACGACGAAACCAGGAAACTAGGAGAAATTTTCAAACCGAAATGAATTTGGCTTGATTTCGTTGTCGTCGTGAATCCGAGCAGCTTGACTATCAACACCTGACGCACATGTATGCAAAAGACCACGAATCTATGAAAAAAGTTAGTGTAATGGGAAAATGCAGAATATAATAGCGTATGATCGCATTCGCATGCTGATGATATTTCTGTTTTGTTGTAAGCTATTCTCTTCGCAATTATCTTTTCTTTTGCAGCGACTGGCTATCGAATGTTCGAAGCTGTCGCCTCTCGTTCCCGCTCGTTCCATGCGACGATGCAACAATACCTTCTCGATCAGATCGATCGTTTGTTGTAGATCCATGCCAAAGTCAATGAAAGTCCACTCAATTCCTTCGCGTTTGTATTCTTCTTGTTCCAGAATGAACATATGGTGATTGAAGAATTGTTGAAGCTTTTCGTTGGTGAAGTTGATACAGAGTTGCTCAAAGCTGTTGTACTGCTCGAGACCAAGGAGGGGAAAAGCAACGGAACAGAAAACAGAGGTAAAAGACAGCTGTCATTAATGCTGCTTACGCAATAAATACTTTGCGAATTGTCAATGGAGAGAGATTCCTTATCGAATCTTTCTTTATCTTTTTATAGGAACAGGACGCATAACGGGGATATCGCTTAAGCACGACATAAGTTACACGTTATGTTTTTTCATAAGGAAAACATTCTCCCGTTTCCCGTTGGTCTACTTCGAAACAACTAATATTTTCACTTTCATCGACTTTGCTTTTATCTTGATTTTATCCGTTATTGCTTGTTCTTCGCTCTTTTAATCGGATCGATCAAACAAGTCGTTAGATTCGAAGCAGACCTACGAAGGGCCAGGGAGATGCCAAATGTTCGAAAATATGACGTAACATTAATTCACGTATATGAATGACACAAGGGCGTAAAAGTTTATCAATCGTATATCGATAAACTGTAGTTCTAAAGGTTAAAGGCTATGTTTAAATCGATCGATTAATGTATGATAAAACATCGATCGCGATAATTATAACGGTCGATGACAAGATTTTCATTCGAGAGAGGCATATAACGTATTATTGTAATTACGTATATCGAAGCCCGATTCGAATTTCACTTTTTAAATAATAAATATACCATGTACGAGATTCTTCGCCAATAAACAAAGATTGTCTACATTTTTTTAAGTATTTTCTCTTTCTTCTTTTCTTTTCTTTATTTTCTCATTGGCAACTATATCAAACTTATTTCGCAAATTGAATTTGCCAAAACTGTATATGCACTTTAATTTGGAAAAATAACGATCAGGAACCGTACTCTGTTAATTTTGTTGTTCACAGCAGATGATTTTAATGAGTATCGGGAGGAACGAATTGAAAACGGACAGTGTTGCAACTGCCGTTGCCATTGCAGGGATGAACAAACACAGATAAAAGAGACAAGGGAAAGCAAGGTATAGAGAAACGAAGAAGAACAAGGTAGATGTATCGAATACCTTTGTTTTCGGTGACAGCGAAAAAAAAATGGCAACAAAAGAAATATCCAATACTATGATAAGAATAGATAAGCGTGAACAAAATGCGAGCTGATCTATCATCAGAATATCGACGACCAATCAAACAGGTTCTAATCATATTTTTGGTCAAAAGCTCTCGACAAACATCGATGATCGTTTCCACCGATCAGGCCGTTGGCCGTTTCTTCAATTTCTCGTTTTCTCCGTCTGTTTGTCAGTTTGTTTTGCTTTGCTTTGCTGTTTTATTTTTATCTTTCTGAGAAAAGTGCGGGAATACCTTCTCTATCAGTTCGATACAAGCGGCCAAATCCATGCCGAAGTCAATAAACACCCATTCGATGCCTTCTTTCTTGTACTCCTCTTGTTCGAGTACGAACATATGATGATTGAAGAATTGTTGCAGTTTCTCGTTGGTGAAGTTGATGCAGAGCTGCTCAAAGCCGTTGAACTGTCGTGTCGTTGTTATAACGCAACGAGCGTAGTGCGTGACACAGCGTGGCGAATCAGGAAGGATCAAAGGTGATATAAGGAAGGGGAGAGAAACAGGCAGAAAGAGACCGAGAGAGAGAGAGAGAGAGAGAGAGAGAGAGAGAGAGAGAGAGAGAGAGCAGAAAACAAAGAGGAACAAAAGAACACAATCAGTAGAGTAAGACCAATCGTTTACGATTAATTTTGGGTGATTTATTTATTTTTGATCTTTGTAGCTTCTGATTATTTCCATACTGTAAAAATTCTTCTATGTTTTATGAATATACAATAAAGAAAGATGATTCGAAAATTACGCTTTCGACCGTTGAAATTACGAAATTACGAAAAGGTCATGGTAATCAAGAGAAAATAAGTATCGTAAAATAGTTGCAAACCAAACAGTCAGTCTTTTGAATCTTCGATGAATTTCCTCTTATTCGGATTCCTATGTATTATTGGATTAATATTAAATCAAGAAGCTGCAAAGACCGACAATAATGTATTTGTCGACGTATATTTAGTATACGTGTATTTCAAGCAGGAGCTACAATAAAAAGTAAGAAATCAACTCGCTTGATATTTTAGAAAACCATTGCGAAAATTGCACATGTTCTAAAGTTCTAAACTGTGGTGTTCACACAAATAAATAGAGAAATTTTAAACTCCTTGCATGAAAAGAGTATTCCTATTCGTACTAAGACGTGTGTGCTTAATTGCACGATTGCTTTACTGCGTTTATGTGAAAGTATAAAAATGTATAGAATAAAGATATGAAACAATGAAATATCGAAGTAAAGTGCTTGGGAGAATATCTGAACTGACAATAGGTAGAGGATAATGAAAATGTGAGCAACTAAGACATCTGGGAACCATGTGAAATGTGTATAATATATATATTATAAGATATATAAAGCTGTATCACAATTTTCCGGAAATAATTGTAATATCCTATAGGAATGGAAAATATGAAATCTTGTAAATCCATGTATGAAAATGAAAATGATCTAAATGTCATATGCAATAGGCTCGAATATGGATTTCAAAAGAAACTGTTGAGAAATTTCGAAACGGATATAAAAATGAAATGAAACGATCGTAGTAATAATTATTCTTCGATGCCTTGTAAATATATGTATAATATATAGTGTAATAAAAGTATACGATGGATACTATTCTAGTTTAAAAAGAGGACAAATTTGATTAATGATTCGTGATAAAGTTATAGGAGTTGGGTAAATGATAATAAACAGTGGTATAAGATGCCTAAGCGAGACGAAAAATTGCTTGCATTTCACTGGAACGCGAAACCACACGATTCAAAAAAGGACAATACAAAATGGAAAAAAGATCATAAATAACATTTGCGATCAACTCATGAAAACAGTGGACGATCACTATTGCAGTTTGCCGGTAATAAGCGTTAAGTTGTGCGTTTATTAAAGATCCAACTGGTCTTTATGTGTGGATCCTTAGGCTGCATTCTTTTTTTCTGTTTATATTTTATTGTTCTCTATGGCTGGATCCGTCGTTTGGTCCGTTGCCATTCGATCGATTCATTTGTCTTTTTGTACCTTCTCGATCAATTCAATACACGCGAGGAGATCCATGCCAAAGTCTATGAATTCCCACTGAATGCCCTCCTTCGTATACTCTTCTTGTTCGAGGACGAACATGTGGTGATTGAAGAACTGTTGAAGCTTCTCATTGGTGAAGTTGATGCAGAGCTGCTCGAAGCTGTTGAACTGTTCGAGCAACAATCAGGCATGCTTTTTCGTCAATATGTACTACACCTGTATCACTTTTTCTTTGTTTTTCTTTCTTTTCGAGTATATTTCATACACTAGAGGACACACACGTACATACTTTATCCTCATTTTTGGTAAATCTTGTCAATGACACGAGGACCGGTTATCAATCAACGTTTTTATAAGTCAATCGACAAATTTTTCAACGTTGCTTGCAAAAATTTCCGATATCGTTATACCTTTAATCTTGATCATTGTCTTTTCGTTTTGTTACATATGCGTTAAATATCATAGTTTATTGCGTGAAATTCTCCCCAATAATCGACAAGATACTTGTCGCAATATATCGTGAAAAATGTTAATTGTCGATTGTCTCATATGCGACCTATTATCGTATATCGATATAACAGGTATCGTAAACACTTTCTCTGAAGGATAAATTCTCCAGTTTATAGAAAATTATTCACAAATCGTGAATGTTGTTATTTACAAGTAAGATAGAAGTTTGTCTGATAAATTCAAATATGTGTATCTGTATTGGAAAAAATTCGTTGTTCAATCCATGGTTAAATAAAAAACTCGTTAAATCTAATAGCTTTAACGATAGAAAACCGATTCGCTTAGACGATGAAATATATTCGACGAAAGAAACTTGGTCACGTTTCGTGGAATTTGTTATTTTGCAAATATTTGAATTTATACAGAAAGGCTTTGTAAAACACTACTATACATGTATATTAGAGAAAAGCGTAATACTTGTTGTACTATCGTCTGGTACGTAGATATGTGTTTCAATACACATTCTTTGTAAACATCTCCATCTACATTTACACTTTCACCGAACTAATCGTCCAACATATTAGTCTACTTCCTATGCAACAATTGACAACAAACCACCACTTTCAGTCGTTTTTTCAGACGAATGCACCGTCCTGTTCCTCGATGGACAGTTGAACACGTATCGTATGTATTTTCAATAATAAGGTTAATACTAACTACAGTAACGTTAACGTTAATCGTCAATTACATTCTACGTAGTCCACTGTTGTGAAGTCCACTGTTTTTACCGTTTCGGAAGAAGAGAATACGATGCTCATCTTATGATGACCCATGTATCGACGACGATGTAGTACGTATGTATATAAGTAAATAGGAACCAAAGGGACAACCACGTTCTATGCATAAACACTCGTTTCAACGAAAAGTTTAGAAACTTTCTTTGAACGTGCGCTTTTTTCAAAAACGATAAGAGGAGATAAAAGTAAAGATTTCGATTATTCGACAAACGTAATAGAAGAAGAGATTTCAATGCAATACCAGAAAACCGTCTTTTTAAGATGCTATACATATAGAAGAATGGGAATACATATACGAAAATAAAGTCTACTCAAAGTAAGAAAGACAAAAAGGATCGGGTATAAATTCACAAATTCATTCGAGGGAACATTGTCAAATATCTCACACGTATAAAACAGGTTCCATGTTAAGGGCTATGAAAAAATAAGTTGGAGGAAACAAGTATTGAAATACGATCATAAACAAAATATGTTTGTAAACATTCAACGATTCATCTACACAAAAATATGCATACTCGATGCAAACTCCAATCGAGGATATAATATTCGTGTTTCGTAAACTGGATGACAAGTCCGAGTTAGGAATCTCTAACTAAGGTGAAGGGCGAATCTCCTAATGAGACAAACTATCGCATAGTGGAATATTTTGTCTAAACTAAATCAGGTGGAACGACATAACACAAAGGAAACAATCTACAAAAGACGTCGTAACGAAAATGGAAATTTATGAGTTTCACGCTCGGAGGCTACCTTCTCGATCAGCTCGATACAGGCAGCCAAGTCCATTCCGAAGTCAATGAATTGCCAGACGATACCCTCTTTCTTATACTCCTCTTGCTCAAGGACAAACATGTGATGATTGAAGAATTGTTGCAGTTTCTCATTGGTGAAGTTGATACACAGTTGCTCGAAACCATTATACTAAGAAATGAAATCAGACGTACGATTTTTGGGAATCAACAGAGACTTGAAAGCTAACGCAAACTAATGTTCGAATGATCCTGAAAAAGCATCTTGAGTTTTCCTTCCCTTTAAAAAGTAATATCTTTTGTTTGGTAAGTGTGTACAAATTCGTGTAGTACGATACTTTATCATTAAATATTTGTAGTTGTACTACCTATTGTAACTCTGATTTTTCAAATAATAATCGTGTTTTTCTAGCACGTTGTACAACGGGTAACCTGGCCGGTTAAATTTGTAAGTTACTCGTTGTCAACGTGTATTCACGATACGTTGCTAAAAATATAATATATAGAAGTAATCTGTTTGTGTTTCTTGTTTCTAGTATTACTTGTATGTTACATTGGCGATTTTTAAACGTAAGTAGAAAATTACCTTTCTCTACGATACAATCGTATCTATAGGTATGAACGGCTTTTCCATATTTTTGGTACGAGCATATGTCTATACATAAGTGTATTGTTATACATACGTATACGTACGTACATGTATTTCTATTTCAATTTGGAGTTTCTCAACTATCTTATTACAAATGGAATATCGTAACTGAGAAACAAGATCTAATAACCGTGGAATGATCTTGTTTGACAAAAAATCGCCAACGTGAAATATTTGTTCTTGATCGTGTATACATGTATTATAGGTGTGGTATTTAAGAAAACTTACGTCGAAGATTTCAAAACCGGCGATATCCAGTACACCGATGAAATGTTGCCTCTTTTGTTGCGTGTCCAGGGTTTCGTTACATTTTTTGACCAACCACTTAAACAGTCTGTCGAACATGGCCTTCGACATGGCACCCACCGAATATGCTACTTGATCCTTGTTACGACCTTGTGTTACGAACTCGTTACCGACCTTAATCCTTGGTTTCAACAAGTTCTTGTAAAGATCGGCACAGTCGCAACCAAGCAGTTTGGCGACACGTTCACCTTCCTGTCGGACGAAACAACATTTAGTTTGTGATTACGAGTAAAAGAAACAGTACAGAATATAATAGTACGTTATTAATCGCGTTAAACTTATCGAAATTATATCTGCATGGTATCGTGGAGTCTATCGTATTTAACATTCGTGATTGGCGTTATTGACTTTTTCTTTACGGCAAACTTTGATATTTCTATTTCTATTTCTATTTCTAATCCTATAAATCTAAATGAAATTGATGCAAAGTTCGATGTTTTCGTTTCTAATCCTAAAAATGAAAAGATCGACGAAAACTTCTATAGGCGAAACCTCGGTGAGGGAGTGGTACTACATCGAAGAGATAATTATCTAGACATTAATAAGTAGCCGATGCACTTTTGTGTCGAAATTAGTAGTAGGATAAATTAATTAGGATATTAAAAAGGATAAATACCTCGGTTCCGTCGGCTTCGGCTTGTTCTTCGCGACCTCTTTGCTTGAACTTCATACCACCCATGTGCATGACAGCAGCGGTGATCTTGTAAATGTCGTTCTTTTCTTCTTGAGTGAAGCCCAATACATCGAAAGCTTGCTATTATTGGAAAATAATAATTAAATACCATCGCACACGATGTCGTACCAGAAGTTACAAAATACGACAGAAGCTTTTACGATACTTTTCACTATGCATGTGTTTTGCATATGCAAATTTCCCGCAAAGATAGTATATGTATAATTAATAAAGCTAATAATTAATTAAAGCTCTTTACGGATAACAAATATATCTAACAAAATACTTCTGATACGATGACAAAATATTCACATTGGAAAAAATACAAGGTTATCGTTAATGGGATCACACAAGGATAATGGCAGATATAATAGCAGATATTTCTTTCAAAGAGACTACCGAAATCAAATTCCGTAACAGAAATTCTTGAAAAATCCTTCGATAGTCCCTTCGTACAATAATATTTTCGTGCCGTAAGCCAGATTTTTGCTGCAAAGCCGATGAAAATTTAGCCATAAAAACTAAGCTGATTTACGTCGAAAAAATGAAAAAGCGAAAGCAGAGCTTGTATTATATAGTCATTTTTTTTATCGAAGCTTGCTCTTTCGTTAAAAAAGCCCGATTAAAAAAAAATATATATATATATATATATATTGAAGAAAAATCATATCGGATAAAAATTCGAGAAAATCGATGTAAAAAGAGAAAATCTAGATGATAGACGAGAGAGAAAATGGTGGAAGAAATTGGCTAAGGAGAATCGATGCGTATTCCTTTCAATTTCCATCGCTTAGTTTACAAAGTCGCGAATCGACTCTCTCGTCGAACGAAAAAGTATGGATCGACGCTCGATTCTCTGATAAACATTTTTTGGAGAAAATTTCTGAAGAGATTCGATTCATTCGGATTCGCTATATTCGTTACCCATTCCGACTTCGGCTTTATTCCGTGACTGAAGCTGCAAACGAACGTTGCTCTGAGGCACTCCGTGTCACCGACATTTCTCCAACCGTCGAGAATTTCCATCTCGAGGCCGTCTCAATTGTTAGGAAACACCAAGAACAAGGCAAATGGTGGATTTGTTAAATCTATCAGGGTTACAACCGAATAAACTACTAAAGAAATTCTCTTTTATCGACGTAACGATATTTGGAAGGACAGTTTAAATACAACTGATACGCAGTAGATATTCGCGTTTCCGCAAAACCTAGACGATATTTTGTCGAAATAGTTTAAAATATCGCCTCGAAAGAGTTAGGGGAGAGGAGACAGACGATCGATTTCGATAGTAATATTTCGCACGTATATACAATGTACATACATACGTACGTACGTCCGGGTTCAAAATTAGATTTATAAACTCTTAGAGAATAGGTAGAAGGCAATTGGATAGTCCGGGATCAATTCTTATATACATGGAATCTCAATTGCGAATAGTAACGAAAAGTTCTAGCTTATCTTTCCTTTTTTCTCCATGTTTTAAAATTATAACTTAAAAATTGAAATTTTACCGATTTTTCGCTCGAAATATCGAAATGTTAAACATCTATGAAAAGATAAAAAGCGCATTAACGCGAATATTATGTTTGACAAGGCATGGAATCTGAAAAATTGCGATAATCTTTTGAAATTTCATAGATTTCGTTCGAATCAAATGAATCGTTTATTCGTTACTATTTATCCATTTTATAGATATGAAAAAGAGAAAGATTTAAAAAGAAGGTATATACTACACATGGAAATGTAAAAGACTGTACACGGAAGTACACAGAGTAAAGGTAGAGAAAAGTATGGATTCACGAATACATTTTTCCGGGACTTACGTCCGTCAAAGTACATTCTTCACCGTCGTCGACGTTGGGGATTGTGATTTTTCCTTGAGACACGTTGACATAGTCGTATATGTTGTTGGATAAAAGACACATGTCTGCGAAGCAGTTTGAAAACAAATAAATCATGATATAATTGGTCTTTGGTTTGAAATTATTCGACGTTCGTAAATCCTAAATGATTCGAAAAATCTTTCAATTTGATCTCCTCTAACGATTAGAAAGATTAGAGTTTTGTATTGGACGCTATTCTCGTTCGATGATTGAATAATTTCTTAGATAATTTCTTCTCGATAGATTAAGGAAGAATTGGTTGAACAACGAAGACCCCGGTTGCTATCTCTGGTAGTTGTTTCGGGTTTTGTTGCGGATGTGCGAAAAAGTGTTGGCGCAATAAGAAAGAAAGATGCTGATCGGGGAGCGGGTGGACCCTGGGGGCTGGTTTTCTCTTTACTTCGAGCGGAAATGTTTCGAATGAAAGTATTCCTCCCCCAATCTCCCCGCACCCCGATTGCGGCGGCAGGAAGCTTTCGCAGGCGGGGCGCGAGGGGGTGATAAAAACCTCGGCCCAACTTTTCCATCACCTTGCCTCGTTTATTACTACGACTTTCAATTCGAAAAAAGCATTCCTCTTTCGCGATTCGAAAAGTTCGAACAATAACATTTTGGCAAAGCGATTCGAAAAGTTCGCCAAGATCTTTTAGACACCGTGGGGTTGGACTTACGTCCGTCTCTTCCATGTCCGCGGCGTCGTTGACTCCCGGAATTCTGGTCTTACCCTGGCTAATGTACCAATAGTCCCCGATCCGGTTGCTCAGCAGGGTTAATTCTGCATTATTTTGTACAATTTTCAAGCTGCCTGCTTTACGAGCGCGTTGTATCCTTGACACTACTGCTTGCAATCGCTCTCGATTGTGCAATTTCTCTTTTTAATCTTTCAAAGCTATACATTTTTTTCTACCATTTAATTGTTACTGTACGATTTCACTAGCAAAATATCATGAGCAATTGCAAGATGCGCATGAGAGAGAGACAGAGAAAGAGAGAGAGAGAGAGGATAGAAAAAGAATGAAAACATGTGCCAAATGATTTGCGATAGGCTGAAAGAAGAAGAGCAATAGAGAGAAGAAAGAAGAAACAAAAATATAGGAACAACGATAAAAAGAGAGAGAGAGAGAGAGAGACAGAGAAAGAAAGAGAAAAACAGAACAGACATAGAAATAAGAGAATTAAAAGCAAAAACGATATTCTTCTGTTGTTGCCGTTCTTGCCGGTAATATTATTATGTATGCTGTTAAAAAGAATATGAATTAGTTACATTTTAATAAGAAATGATGAGCTGAAAGAAACAGACAGAGAAAGAGATAGAGACAGAAAGAGAGGAAGAATATACGACAAACAGTGATAAATCTCATCACATATACTAAATTATTACGGAAACCAAAGACGATAACACGAAGCTTGATGAGTTGTTTCGCTTCTGTAGAAAAAATAGATTGCTAGTAAGGTAGTATATAAAGTAGTACATATAGGGAGGAATTTAGTGGCAATTTTCGAGATGAAACTATTCACGTTTTAGCTATAAAATACCTACTAATAAAATTTTTTAAGCATTAGTTCTCTTCTTTAGATTATTCTTTGAATTTAGAAAAAGAGAAAAAAATAGGAAGGACACAAAATATCATAAAACCTGTACCTGTATGTTTTAGATAATTATCAAAGCAAAAACCTATTTTGTCTCTTAAAAAAATTAAAAGTTAATTTTAAGTTCAATCGATAGTTGCAAATGTCCAATGTCTATGTCTGTTTCATAGCTTTATATAACGTGAACTTTTCGATCTCGAACATCGCGGAGAAGAGTGCTTGACCGGTCAAAGGGAAGCACTTACATCGGTGATTAATAGTTCCTCGCCATCATCGAGGCCAGGAATAGTCGTCTTCCCTTGTGAGACAAAGTAGTAGTCATGGATGTTGTTGGACAGCAGCAACATTTCTATAGGTGACCAAAAAAGAACAGAAACAAACATGCAGGTATTAACTACAAGTGAGGGTGCCATGTTTCCTGGTGGCTTTCCTTCGAAATGCATCTACAAGGGCTGGTTTATACATAAACTTGTATCGAAAGAGAACGATTTTGTCAAAAAAATAATCGCCCAGTAAGTCGTCTGGAATTGTTAACTCGAACAACTTGCCCTATAGCAGTTGTTTCGGGGAGCTTATTTCCTAAATTGTCTCTCCGTATATACAGACGTTCACGTAGTATGTATATGTTATTTATATACATACATGTACACTATATTTCACGCGTAACAAGTACTTATGAGGAGAAGTTTACGAAAACGGAACAATTTTCAATGATACATAGCTTTCGTTCTATTTCCGTTTTTACGGTCAATCAGGACAATTTAGGAGATCTCGATTCTAATATTAATTTTCATTAATAAGTAATCACAAGAGTAAGAGTAGCGTGCGGCATATTTCTTTGAAATACCGCATAATGTTTTCGTTTAGCACGACTCCTTTTCAACTTTTCTCCGTTGACATTGCAACTACAGATTTCGGCGAGTCCTGTACTTTAAAAGGACGTTATCGAAAATAACTCAAGGATTACTAACTGAGAGAAATACAAAGGTTGCGATCGACGATGATTTCATACGCGATCGAATGGGTGAGTACGATCGAACAATTGTAATGGGATGGGTATAGATCGAATAAGAGAGATATACGCCACCTTAGTATTTCTCTTTTTCAGAAGATATATAGGAGACGTTACAATAAGTCGCATTATCCATCCTAGTACTACAAACAGCGAACAGTCAAAGAAACTCAAGAGAAAGGGCTGTTCGGGAAAAGAAAATCGAAACAGAAATAACAACAACAGAAGCCTTAAAGAATATTGGCATCTAGTGTAGCAAATAGGTAGGAGAAAAGGTAGCAAGGGAGACAGAAAGTGAAAGATGCCTATAGCCCTGGCATAATTGTCAGGTTCTTACGTCGGTCAAAGTACACTCCTCGCCGTCGTCGACATTTGGAATCGTAGTCTTGCCTTGAGAGACGAAGTAGTACTCGTGGATGTCATTCGAGAGGCAGCACATGTCTATATAGAACGAGGATCAAAGAAGTAAAAAAATCTGACAGAATGAAAAAAGTAGATCCAGGATAGTTGGTATACCGTTGGTTCAACCGACTATATATCAAATACTTTCGATTCCGAGACAGTTTCTGCTACAACCTGACGCTTTCTCTAGTTTCGAGTTTCTAGTTTAAAAACTAGAGTTTTTCTTTCTATCGGGAAATAAGGGCAGGAGAGAATAGGACAGTCTCTGAAACGATTTTTATCTGTGAACGACATTAAAGATATATCGCTAGTATAAAATTCCGTAAATCGTTTCGCTTGGTCTTCGTTGGAAGTTTTCAAATTTTCCTATCTCGTATTTGTCCAATTTTATTTATCGGACTATCACCCTAATATGCATATGCTCACACGCACAAAATATATAATCTGAATAAAAGTTTCCGAAATAAGATCGACGATGACCGTCTTTCGTCCTAAAAACGATCTTCGATGCACCAAGTGAGTCGCTGTATTAAAAAGTCTCATCTGTTACTAAATATATCAATAGAATAACGTACAATAATATGTTTCTGTATATTTATAATCTTTTGATTATGGACTGAATAATCTTACCCTTCAAACCGGGGACCGAGCCTGACATCATTTGGTAGAAAATGTGATAAGAACGTTCAAGAGCCTGCTGAGAGATGACACGAGCTTTCTCCAATAGATCTGTACACAGAAAAATAGATTTATTTGTAATTATAGAAGATGAAGAATTGCTTTTACGGAAGTTTAAACGCGTTGATAATTACGTTTGTAATTGCGTTTGTAATTGCGTTTGTAATTGCGTCTGTAATTGCGTTTGTCATTCGAAAATATCGTTCGTGGTGCAATCGTCTCTGTATGGTATGCATGATGCAAATTGCGATAAGATAAAACCAAACGTACGTGCAACGATTATATTACTTAAAAAAAGCAATAATGGATCGAAGCCAGCTACGTTTCTATTAAAATTAAACTATTTATACATACTTATATGTATAGATTTATTACAAAAAAGATCGATCGGACTCTCTAGCTCGAGATTCTATCCTATTTATCGTGCGAAAAAGCCCGATAGCAATTGACGTATGTACATATATGGAAAATTTCAAATAAAAACTTACAGGTCTCGATATCGGCACCAGCCAATTTTCCAGTGGGGCCAAAGTGAATACGGATGAATTTACCCTATTCGATAATAGGAAAGCTTTTTTTAAATTTGTCTTTAAACAAAAATAATAGATATAACGTTATTCAACTTATTAGTCGAGCCTTATACATCGTTATATGTCTTTTTTATACGATTAATTGCGATTAAACGCAAATGTAAAAATTGAAAATTTATATATCGCTTCTAATAATTTGTTAATAATTCGAATATCATTGTTGTGTCTGATATTGAAAGGAAAAATATAAAGAGAGACTTACGAAACGCGAGGAGTTGTCATTACGGACGGTTTTAGCATTACCGAACGCTTCCAAGACAGGATTGGTTTGCACCACCTGATCTTCCAGGGAACCTTTCTTCTGGGAGGTATCGTCGGATTTCTTAGTCGAGGCACCGACAGTGGCGAAATACGCGATTACTTTCTTCGTGTTCTCAGTTTTTCCGGCACCAGATTCGCCGGTAATCAACATGGATTGATTTTCACTGTCTGTGAAGTGAAACGAATTACAGTTACACGGATGAAATTTTTTAACACCATTTTTTAGCGCTTATTTCGGCATACTTCGAGACCCCACCAGTAGCGATGGCGCAACAGTTCGAGTAATACTCACTGGTAAGCATATTGACATATGCTCCATCAGAAATGGCAAAAATATGCGGTGGCACTTCGTTACGTCTTTTGCCTCGATAAAGTTTGGCGCATCTATGAGTATATACGGGAAATCTTTTGTAGGGATTGATAGCTACACAGAAGAGGCCAGAGTACGTCTGAAAATAACAATCGAACATTGTACGAAAATAGGTTTCATCCGTTCGAATTTGATAAATCGTTAGAAAACAACGTTTTTCATATAATAAAATATAATAAAGAAAATCTGTTTATCGACCATTTCCTTTAGTCAAAATTTCTTTCACAATTTTAAATCACACAGGGCTTTGTAAGAAACAGCATCCAAGTTGTATAAACTCGGTCTATTCGCACCATAAACCGAGCAAAAGTCGTATTTTATATAACTTAGAAATCGGTGTTGATTCTTTACGCATACATACACATATGCGTCCATCGATATATGTATTCGTATATGCAAGTAAAGCTACACTACATTTTTAAATAAATATCGCGCTTTAACCAGTTTTATACTTTACTTTTGTTAGTTTTAAAATTCACAACTACATTCAGAACAACCTTATATGTATATTTAAAAAAAATATTTAACAACACTGATTTTAACAACACGATCATCGATATACTTGTTAATAAAGAAGAATTTTGTTTTAGAATAAAACCTCGAATGAGATTTTTATTCCATCTATAAGTAACTCGTTTAGAGACGAGAACTTTGTCGCATATGTATATATATTTATATAGGTACACGTTTGTTTTATTATCTCTGGATATAAAGGAAACAATTTGCATAAAGAACGATCATAAAGAAGACTCGATAAATTCGATTGGCCACTTTTTAGCAATTTTCTTGAAAACAAAGAAGGAAGCAGCAATGCGTCGCTACACGTATAAGTGTTTTATCAGACGACGTTTGTCAAACGATGCTGCGTATGACGAAGGTGATCATGCATTTGGAAGAAAGTACAATACTCGGAAATTCGAAGGTTCGTGCGTATTCCCAGCATGATGGATAACCAAACGAATTGGAAAACATCAATGTGTTTTTAGTGTGACATTTTAGTCCGTCGAAATACCTGTAACCGATGTCTTCAGCTTCTGACATGCAGTTTCATCCGAATCATAGTTCGGGGTAAAGTTCTCTAAGAAGATAAAAAAGAGGAAGAGCTCGGAGGAAAAACGTGGTGGCACGTCCAGGTGCTTTATCCAACGTTTTCGATGTTCGAGCAACAAATGTTTCCATTTACGGAAAGCGAAGGAAGGCAAAAATGAAGAAACCAAAAAAAAAAAAAAAGAAAAAAAAGAAAATGTAGATACGATGCCACGAAAAACAGCAAAGGGGAATCTCTCCGAGGATGAAATAATCTTACGTAGATGAGTTTGGCGTAATAACGTTGTTTCAAATTGTGGAGAACCGAAGCATCGTTGAGGTAAGTTAAATTTGACATATCCTCGGCTTTTTCATATTTCGGTGGATTTACTTGCTGCAGCTGGTCCTTTTTGAAGTCCTTGCTCTAATTTAACGAGAAAAAAGATATTTCGATTAGCGAAAGTAGAAGAAATTGAACTTACGTAAATTAAGTTGCTGTAGTAACGTTGTTTCAAATTGTGTAACACGGACGCCTCGTTCAGAAACGTCAAATCAGCCATATCCTCGGATTTCTCGTATTTCGGCGGATTCACTTGTGCCAGTTGGTCCTTGCGGAATTGTTTCGTCTGTACGGGCATTCCTTTTTTGTGTAAATATTTCATTCTAATCTGCTTTATTGTACGATTCGACCGTTTAAAACTTATCACGGCTATTCGACGATATCGTCATGTTATTTGGAAAATGTTTCGTTGCAAATGTTTCAATTAATTAATCGCACAAAACGGTAATACTTGGCATTTCATTATTTTAATTACGAAACTCTATTTTAATGAATTATTATAACTATGTAATTAAACGATAAACCGATATTTCTTCGATAAAATTGTTTTTAAATTTTTGTATCTTGTATCTTTTCTACAAGAAAATAAAAGAGAAAAAAGAGCAGTATTTTTATCACGAATAACTATTATTAAGAATTATGAGAATATTATTACGAAATAACTGGTAATTTGCTCGCATTAATGACCGATATGCCGAATATTTTTGTAAAAGCAAACAATTGGTAATTAGTTTACATGAAATTTTTCTCGAATCGACTCGTGTTTAATCGAATAAATCATTTTAAACGAACGTTAGATTAAAATATTTCACATCGGTTTCAAGATATATAAATGTATTTTTAGTTACTGTTTTAATATATCGAGAATCCAATTTGAGTAAAGGTTTCATATATCCCCTGATTCTATCTCTTTCGATAAATATATTAATACCTCTCTCTCTCTCTCTCTCTCTCTCTCTCTCTCTCTCTCTCTCTCTCTCTCTCTTTCTTTCGTTTTCGATGCTCTAAAAATATGTCGACCCGCGTTTCGTGAAGTGACGTTTCAATTTATTATTACCAATGGTAGCGAGGATGCTAACAATAGCATTTCAGCATTGGTTGACGAAGAGAAGGTAGGGTTTGCTGAACCATTATGTAATCCAACATGTAGAAGCAAGGCATTTTGTACATCACTGTGTCCCGAGCCGAACAAAAATAACCGCTACCGCCGAAATCACGGAGAACACAACTAAAAAATCTAAGAGAGAGAGAGAGAGAGAGAGAGAAAGAGAGAGAGAGAGAAACCATATATATATACATATATAGGTACATATATGATATGAATATAGTACACTACTCCCTATATATAGCGAGCTTGAAAACTTCCGGTAGTAATCTCGATTCGTGATAAATTGCTAAAATTTTACATCTATGTATACGTTTCCCGATACGTCTGCCTTGATTTATAAAGGTTTTGATTTTAATAAATTTGGATATCGGAACGTTAAATGATAGTAAACGTTTAACAGCTACCGAGCGGTTTTTACCTCTGCCAAAAATAGCGTTTCGACGGAGTCTGATACGATGAACCTCTACTATTTTGGTTTCTTTTTACACGTAGGAAGCATTGGCTTCTACCCTGCCATACATACTACAACACTATCCAATTTAGGCGATAGAGGAAAAGACACGAAACAAGAAAATATTTACTTTGTTCTTCCTTTCCCACATGGCAATTCGCGAATCGTTGTTTCACGAAATTAAAAATGTTTTAACAAGTTCGTAATAAAAAACGTATCGACTACTGTATCGAACTTGCAGAGGAATTGGATATTTTCTGTTGGATCAATTTAAAGCGAAGAAAGGTGAAAAATATGAGAGATGTAAAACTAAAAGGTGAAAGGTAAATTACCTCGCCGCCAGGTAACGCGACGGAAACGATATCACCCTTGGTTGCTTTGATTTCACCAAGAACATAGCCTTCCTTCTCATCCGGCACCCAGCACGCCTTTTTCGCATCGTATGGTTTCGTCTGGTCGATTCTCTTCTGCTCGAGGGAGACAAAGAGGTACGGGGTTGGATCAGGATCCTCTCCTTCTTGTGGCTTCGGCTTCGGCATCTTCGATTATTTCCTTTCTATTTGGATAATTTACTTCTCTACTTCTATCCTCCTCTCGCTCCCAGGAAGGTCTACGTGCCTTTTACGTCGTTGTTTTCCCACGTATCGCACGGTGGGAAGAAACTTCCTAGTTACTTCGTTTCTTCGCTCTTATTCTCGATCCTCGGAGAATTCGGCGGCGGACGGACTACTTCTGGCGGCACGATCTGGGCGGCCCTATTTTACAAACAATCAGTCCCGTCAGTTATTATTAATTTACTTCCACGAGGACCTCTTCGTCTTTCTTGTGAATTTTTATCTACAGACGCAAAATATGATACGCGATACACGGAACACAGTACACAATACACAATACACGATACACGATATACGATACACCATACATCATACACGACACATCGATATTGTCAGTAATTACTTTATTACAGTAAATGCTAATAGCTTTTTATTCTTTACTCTCTCCATTTTCTATTCTTTTTAGTTTGACTTTTCACGCGAAATTATGTTTGCAATAAAAACCATCTACCAAGTGGAAATTTTCCGAAAATTTTTATATAGAAATATAGAAATATAAAAGATTTATTTATCAGAATGTAGATAACAATTTCGAAATATGTAAATATTTTTTCTCGTTTGGCAGTCTTATGAAAATTTCATTTTGCTAGTATTATTCTTTCGAATGATAGATAAATCGATTCTTTACACTTTATACAATATTATTTGCAGGTCTGAAAGTTTTTTCTTTTTTTTTGGATTATTACAGTAAGACTGAAATATAAAATAATAACGAAGAAATTTAAAGATACTGCCGCTTAACATAAATAGCTCGTACAATTCGATAGAGAAAACATTTGACAGTATGGTTGATCGATGCTCGTATGAATTATATTCGAAGCCACACACATACGCACATTCCCCTCTTATATGATCGATTAGTATTATTAGTATTATTAGATTAATTGAGATATATATATATGATTAATAACACGTAAATTACTGTACGTTTTATTTAAATCGAAAATAGGTGCTATCATTGTATTATTATTATTGTTGTTGTTGTTATTGTTGTTATTATTGTTATTGTTATTATTATTTATTAATATTGCTAATTATTATTCGTATGAAAAATTTTTAACGGCTAAAAAACGTTGCAATTATAGGCAGGTTGCGTAACGATATTGTTCTTCGGTAGTCGAAGGAAAGTCACGCAATAACGTAACGTTAAAAGGAAAGAAAAAGGGAGACTCCTGTACACATACACATATATATTTCAATTTTCAAATTAATTTTCTAATATGTAGTATGTATATACGTTTTTCCACTTTTTCATAATCATCTTGTTGCATAAGTTTTTACTTGAAAAGTAGGCAAGCGAAATAAACAGGTAGATGAAGAGAACGCAGAAATTTGGATGTGACCGATCGTACGAAATATATCCGCATGTAGAAAAGAAGGACGGCAGAATCACGAAAATCAAACTAAAAGAGAAATAATTACATAACAAAATGTATTAGGTATTGGAAATAACTCGAGCGAAAGAAGGAAATTAAAAATAAATTCCGTTGGAGACAATTGTTTCCAGTTTCGAAATCAAAGAAATTTTGAGAAAGTCACAATTTGCATTATGTAGAAAATATTGAAATCGAATAAACGGATGAAAGAATGTTGTTGGTTAAAAATTGAGAATCGGTTGAGCCGTTGAAACAAGACACCAGGTTTCGACCCCGTCCAAAAAAAGTAACATGCTTCTAGAGCTGCATAACGGAAATAAGATGGCAGGCGCGCTACATCTTGTTCTCGATTACAGATCACGTGTTTTCAATTTCACGCACGTTCGAAAGCTACGGATTTCTCTCTGATTGGATACGGTATGAAAAATCTAAATATCGTGAGAAAGGAATTTTTCCCTAAAGTAAAGTAAAGAAAGTGTCTCGCATAAAATGCGATGTCAGAGATAGAGAATGAGAAATTTTTCAAAATGTCGGAGAAGAAGGAAAACCAAGTCTTGAGATGCAAACTTATTCCTTGAAATTTCTTGTAACTTGAAATTTGTACACATTGCGTCGCACTATTCAGCCTATAAAAGGCGCGCTGGCTGGTCAAAGAAGAGGAAAATCAAAGAACGCCTCGTATTGTATGGGATGGTACGTATCTCTGGATGAGAAAATTGCATTGCATTGCCTTCAGGATCCTTTCGTTAGAATACACCGTAATGTCGCACTGTTCCCCGGATATTCATCACCAATGACGTCACCGATGACCGTTCAAACTCGCGAAACCGGAAAAGTACCACTGTGTATTGCGCTCACGGATACGTGTATTACAAACGAGGAAAAATCGCGAAGAGAAAGCGAAAAATTTGAAGAAGACGGAAAAAGATCACTGTCCTTTTATGTTTCATTTGTCACCAAAAGAAGGACCACACACAAAATTGTCCCTCTCTTGAAACGATATCAGTTCCTCGGTAATAAAATAAGGACTACACCTCAAGATTAACGTCGATCACACGTTCGAGACTTAAGCTCGAATATCACTAGCGAGATCTAAACTGTATCCACGGTTATTTCCCCCTTTCCACTACTAAGAGAAAAAGTAATTACTAAACGATGAATCACACTTTCCTTTTTTACCTAAAAAATCCTTCGCGAAAAAGGGTGGTTTGCAAGACTGTGGACTATAAGATCACTAGACACTGCGGGTCAGACTAGGTTGCATATTAACGAGTCCTGGCGAAATCCCCTAGGCTTCTCTCACAATCACGAGTTCGTTATACTTTTTGTTTCCTTCTTTTCTTTCCTTTCCTTTCCTTTCCTTCTCTTTCTTTTCTTTTCTTTTCTTTTCTTTTCTTTTCTTTTCCTTTATTTTCTTTTCTTTTCTTTTCTTTTCTTTTTCTTCAGATTGGAATTGATCTCGTTTCTTTAAAGTTCTTCTATTCGTCTTTACGATTTCTATACGTCTCCCTTTTCGCTTTCCTTTTCCATTTGCCGTTCCAAGTATCGAGCGTTAATGTTGTGTGTCGTGTAATCAAAAAGAGAAAAAAATCTAACAATCGGACGAACACCGACGTTTTGCACTTACGTTAGAGAGCCGTTCTGTCGGGGAAACGAGCGGGGGCTCCCAATATAAGCGCGTGCAACGTGATCCTAGAATATAACGAGCTCGACGATTGGTCGGTCCTCTTGACCAATAAGAAACCGCGTTAGTTCCGGGGCCAATCTACCTTTTTAGGCGGAGATGATACCAAAAGTGTGACAAGGGGTGGCCACGGAAAGCTACAATCGCCTCGATCGGCCGAGTGAGATGAAAATAGATGTCGAAACGAGACAGGGAATTACCTTCAGCGGGCTGATTTTCTGGCATGTCCATTTTTTTCCTCTCTCCTGTGCTTCAACCCTATCTTACTCTGTTTCCTCTCGACCCTGATTTTCTATCCTATACTTTGCTCAAACATCCGCCCGATATCGAATCGTTTTAACATCGAGCATCCTTCATCTTCCAATCGAGTAATCCGTAGCAGTAGATACCCAGTTTTTCATATACCACATCAAGATCACTGGTACACGTGGAAGACGCACGTGCTCGATAATAGCTGCAGCAAACACATATAAATTACACCGACTTCTTCGTAGTGTCTTTTTCCGCCATTATGGCTGGTTCTTTAAAAAAAAATCACCCGCGTAATAAGATATATTTTCCTTTCTCTAACGGACCATTTCTTTCGCGATTTTTTATATTTTACTATGATATACTTGCAGCGCTTTATACTTTTACTTATTATGTAAGAATCGATATACAAAACACTAGAAATTTGTTCTTTAGAATAATCAGATACTTTGGAACGTTAAATAGTTGGTCTGTACGTCAAAACATTCTTGCATGTACATTTTCCATCTTGTTTTTCTTGATAAGCGTTTTCTCATTTTTCAACGAAACTGTATTTTTCATCTATCAGATATTTACCAATGGAAAGTATTTAATAACTTTTTTAAAAAAGCAATGCTATTTTTTATTAAGAAATTATCGTTTTACAAAAATATAAAATTACAAAATCTATGCTAGTAATTCGATCATTTTTTACTACAGATATAAAAATATAATCCCTTGAAGATGTAAAGGAAACCCTTTTTTCATCGTTTTATATATACATTTGCTATATTACGCAAATTTAACGCATATAATATACACGTACATTCAGGAATTTAAGTTGATTAATCATCGTTCTAACCACTCCATGCGTATAACATAGTTTCCATCATAATATTAGTTATTAAAGCGAATTTCTGTTTTTAATAATATTACTTCCTATTTAAAAAGTTTTACAATACCTAACTAACGCAATTAAATAGTATCTCATTTATTATAGGTACAATACAACGTTAGTTCAACGTTGAGAAATATCTCAACGATCTTATCAGACGCACAAAAAAGCTTTGTATCTATGTACATAGGATCTATCGTTAAAACTATCGTCCGTTGTTTTATTCGTTCATTATTTTTTTTTGCGAAATAACAATGCCATTCATTCGATCGAAAGCCCGAATATCTGTTATCGAACATTGGCCAGAATATTTAGTGGCTTTCTACCAGAAATATTTGGCAATCTTCAGTAATTGACCTCATCAGCGTTTGCTTGTGCATTAGAGCTTTACAAATTATGTGCCTATCTCTATTCCTCGAGAGGAGAGCGTTTTTTCCTAATTTGTTGTGCCAGGCGAAAATTATAATTTTCATTCGTTTCTTTATTTTTATTTCAGAAATGAAAGATTTCTCCTTCTCTTTCTTCTCGTGGTTATATCTATTTTATTTACTTGCTGTTCTTATTTTTATTATTTAACAGATATTAAATAGTTAGGCGTGATGTTAACCATGTATACGTATGAAAGCGATTGAAATTTTTATAGAACATCGTAACATCATGATTCCTTATCTTTTTTACGTGAATTAATTCTATAACAAAAGCTTAATGTCCTATTAGAAATTTTTGTATGCACAATGTATCAGTTTGAAATAGCATGTGATATGCCGATGATATTATGGATAATTTGACTAAATTTTTAATAACAAGCTGACATTGATATTTACACTCGTAAATTAGTAAAATGTAGAACTATGCCTAAAGCTTCGCAAGTCATAAACGCCACGAACAATATGTTAATGTTAACGTGAAGTGTTGAAGATAGAAACGTTTACAGATTAAACGATACAGAACAAAAGTTTGCTAAATTTAACGATCCTATTATGTTTCAACCCCCAGAACATCATTTTCATTATTATTTTCATGACGCATTTGATTCTCCAATTGAACCTAATTACACACAGTTTCGTTCAAAGGTATAAGCATATTTGCTCGATTATAATAAGTATGTATTTAGGACAAGTTATGAATACTATTACGAATTTCACATAAATTTTATGTATTTTCTTTATACAATATTGAAGTACAATGTTAAGCTAATTTGTCAAATTCATTTTGCTTAAAAAATGAAATAATAATTATAGCTTTTGTGATACAGGCGAGAAAAGGACAATCGATATCGTTTGGTAAAAGGTTTTAAATTTTCATATATAGGAAATCTTCTTTAATATGAATGTTCTATTCCGATTAAATTTTATACCTTATAAATAAAGAAATAAATATTATTCTTAATATATTTTCCAAACATTCTTTGAAACTATAATCGCAGCTATAACAGATGACTACTTGACGTAAGTACACATTGTGTGTGCACGCAGTAGTTGAGAACATTCTATAGTCAGACACAAGGAACATTATGAAACAGGTAAGTCCTTTACGCTTTGTCATACATGCTTCACTCAGAATGAATTATGGTACAATAAACATTTTTATTTGGGAACGTCGGAAAAAGAAAATATTTTAACTAGACCTCCGTTTTTATCAATTTTTATTCTACTTTGAAAATAACAAATTGTAACAAACAATCGCTTAACAAAGACGTTTGAAAACATTAAACTCGAATACACGTAGTCGGATGTATGATATTGTACGTGCTTGTTTATTGCAGTAGTACGTAAACAACAAAGTTCTCCGTTACATGTTTCAACTATTCTACAAAAAAGTAGTAATGCTACGTTAATTTGTATTTGTCGCGTGTAACTAATATTGCTTTAGACCACGTAGGAAATACTATGAAGACGTAGACAGTAACGGAATTCGGAATGTATGGAAATAGACTGGTTGCGCAACATGCTTGGTAAATTAAGATTCTGACGCGCATAAATGCCATACCGATGTTTATTGCGAGACTTTTAAAACAACGCCTGTTCATAATGTAAAACTAATATACATATAAGCATAAATATAAAAGACTTTGAAATTTTGTGGATTATATTGCCGATGACTAGCTTCACGTGAGAAAGACATATTCTATGAAATGGTAGAGCGATTGAAAGTTTAATTATGATTCGAAAATAAAAATTACGCAGTGTATCGATCGTTATAAACAAATCGATTGTCATTCAGACACAAGATGGAACTTTCCATCGCAGTAATTTTGCTAAGAAAAAAAACGAAAAAAGGAGGAAAAAATAAAATTAGAAAATAAATAAAGTAAAAACGAAAAAAATTATCAGTCGAAATTTCTCGTTGTTAGATAAAAAGGGCGGACACCGGTTAGCTTTTGCTGTATCCTCGGTAACACTTTGCTATATCTAATTTAAGTTTGGAGCTCGATATTATTTTCTGCATGTATCGCATCAAAATTATTTTTTATGCCAAAAGAATAATAAAATATTTATTATTTCAAATTTTATTCGTTCCCTTTAATGTAGGGAGAAGCTTTTACCACAAAATCTTTTTACACTAGCAACATATAGTGTATAAATGTATATTAGAGATTTTTGTTTAAAGACAATATCAAGTTTGTATATCATCGGTTTTGCTAGAAGAACGATACAGCTGAAAAATGTATCTGTTACTACAATTCTTTCGTTTACTTAATCACCTTCGTGAGTTTACCAGTTGTTTGAACTCGAAGGTCATTCGAAGATCAGCATATTACACATGACTCAACTTATCGTTTTTATTAATCACCTAATATGCTAACAAAATTATATCGTACAATTAAAAATGTAACGATGGTCGACCGAAAGTGTCGAAAGATACGACCTTGAAAAAGAAGGAAAGTATTTTTTTTCTGATCTCCTTTCCTTGTTTCATTTCTCTTTCTGGAGAGAACGCCATCTTACTTTTACATCTCTTTATATCGTCTAATAAAGCAACAAAGTGGAAAAATGAATTGGAAGTTGTTAATTGTATATCAAAAGAAAATTTGTATAATTCATTCCAGTATCGAAATTCCAGGATGTGTTTGCTATTACGTTAAAGTCGGTCGCACGAATGCGGACAAACAACGTCGAAAAGGACGAGATAGAGGCAGCGCGGTCTTAGTTAGAAGACAGATAGCGAAGTAAGAGCAGAAGAGGCCGAATCTAAGATTATTTCGGGATTGGCCGGAGATAAACCGGGCCAACGTCGACCGAACCAAGTGAAACGAAGTGAACGGAGCCTTGAGGTTTGAGTCATCTTTCTGAACTCAAATTTGGCTCGTTCGCAAAATTACGCACAACACCGTAATAATCAAGCATTTCTATATTTCCGTGCATTATTTCTTTTTCCTTTTGGATTTCATTCTTTTTCCTATCTACTCCCCCCCCCCCCCTCACACAATCCCATCCTATCCTATCCTATTCTATTCTATTGTATGTTATTCTATTCTATTCTCTTCTCTCCTATTCTATTCTATTCTATTCTATTCTATTCTATTCTATTCTGTTCTATTTTATTCTACTCTGTTCTATTCTATTCTATTCGGCAATCCTACCTGATCCTATTATTATAACTCATGCACTTCCTTTATTAACGTTTTCTTTCTTACTATATTCGGAAATTATTATGCTATGTGATAAATAGAGGATCGGTTAAACGTTTCATAAATCTTCCACAAAAATTCCTTCTATTATACATACGTTCTTCGATATTTTAATTTTTTATAGTTACCTGGAAAAAATTTAATTTTATCTAATAGACACTTTTATACATGTCCCTTCGAGTCAGATTAATCAGTGTCATAAAATGGAAACAATTAAAACCAAAGAATTTGCTAATATAGAATCAATCCTAACATAATACAAACGTAATACAACCATAAATGTGAATAAACAATATATAATAATTGTATTTGTAATAAATATTTGATGAAAATAAAGACGATACATGAATCGCAGAAATATTGAAATATACGTAAATCGAAGTAAGAATATTGAGTTTTACACCTTTGATGTTTTTATATACTAACTTATAAATACTCATATACTATTTTGCATTTTTAATTATGGACAGAGCTTTTTTATGAAAATACATTTAAACGCGTAATAATTCGATTATTTAATACAACGTATTCGTTGGCCGAGATATTAACCGAGAAATTGCCTTTGAATTAATCTTTTACTACGTGTCTTTATACAAGATTATGGTTCATATGTGTACATATACATATACATAACTAACAAATGCATATGCACAACATGCATAACTATTAAATAACTAAATAAAAGAAATTTTAGTTTCATACAAGGTCATCGAGAAACGAAAAAGCGAAAGAATGCACGTTTATAATCGTACAGTCGAATTTCTGTGAGCGCTAAACGAAAAACAATTTGGCTGTGAGACAAGAGGAACACTGGTGTTGCATTACGTCTGGTCGAAAAGGATGAGCGCCAATCAGTACCGACCCACTTGTTTCAATATCTTGCAGCCAATGCTCCGTGAACTACTATTTCGAAATATTTTTTTATAGATAAAGGAACATCCACCCCGCTTCCTTCGAGGGAAGTAATCATACATATCGTTTAACTTCCTTAAATAAAGCTATTCTAGTTTTTACGGGTATAATTTACGACAAAGTTATTTTTATATAGATAATTCACGATAAATTTTGTTTCGAAAAACATTTGCTTAACGGAACTCGTTCGTAAACTATACCGCATCACTTCCGAATCACTTAAACATTTATGTTTATCAAGGCATATTTCTAAAAATATCCATGCAAATGCGCTATAACTCAACAGTTCGTTTTATATCAACCAGAAAGGAAATCGATGGTTAGCCAATAAATTTTAAATACAAGAATCTATCTTATAAAGCAGACTCTTTATAATCGAGGATGTATCTTAAGTTTGTATATAAAAATTATTTGAGAATGTAAGGATTAGTTCTATAATCTAGTTATTATAAGGGTTATATCTACACTAAGATAGAATCTATAGTATACTGCAATTGGGAAAATACATTTTTCAACCGCTTTCTTCATATGATAATTGGCGTAGGATAATGAGGAGAAAAAATTAACCATTACAAAATAATACTTTAACAAAAAAAATTAAATTCTATAAAGAAAATTATATTTTTCCTTGTATTATATAAAAGATGCAGTGTAAATGTATTAGTCGTTTGAAAAAAGGCCATACATACTATTATTAAATACATATTAGCGAAACTTGATTAGCGAACCTTTATTTTCTCTATGCATACACGTATGCACATAATAGTATAATAAAATTTAGTAGATACGTAAATGCAAATAGATACTTAGATTGTAGATGCAAGTCTATCTGATCGATACTTACACTAATAAGTTGTTTAAAATTCTGTAATTTATGAATTACTTATATAGAAACAAGATAAAAACGAACAAAGATTAAAAAATTGTTGAAAAATGTCTGTTTAAATGCGGCAATTTACTAATAGAAATTTACGTTCATCGGAAAAGTAATTATATCGATATTCACTTTAATTCATATTAATTGATCAAGATAATGTCATACATTTGGCACCAAATATGTGGATAGAGTCTCACGTTAGGCGCCAAATGTGACAATACCTAACACTTGGCGCCAAATATGTGACAATATCTAACGTTGTCCGCCAAATATAAAGCGATGTACGTGAAGAAAGCAAAGAGCAATGAATTCACTCCGAATCGAATAAATATTCCACATACCGAAAGTTCTAACCGCATAGTTAGAATTCTTATAAGCCTATGAAATCTACTAAACCTTTTCATATAATTTATCAAATTTTGCTAAGTAATTTTATCAACTTAATATTTCTTTTTATCCAGATCATTCATAGAACTCGATGAGGTTTTTTTTAAAAACGTCTATTGACTTTGACGAAGCAAGCCTTTTATACATCAATAGGTATATAAAATAAACATTATTGCGTAAATGTATAGACATTATACCAACTTAAACTTACCAATGAATAAAATGGTTACAAAATTTCAAATAAAAATGTTTCATATTAAATCATTTTCTTACGTGTTTCTAGTATAGAAGGCAATGAGTGTTTTGAAACACATCTAAAGAGAATTACATAATATCTACTGCACGTGCCCAATTTCATTCCAGGTTCCGGCAGAGCACCCACCTTCATTCGTTTCATTTCGGCTTTTCTTGTCCCACCTTCATCGCCTTATACTTTAATTCTTGTTTAGCCACCTCCTTCCCTGGGCCTTGCGTTCTGGGGCTAATACTATTTTCGTTTCTTAGCGATAATATGTATAGTAGCTACTGCTTAACTATAGTCTTTTCAAAGCTTCCTTCCCTTCTATTGCTGTCACTTTATTTTGTTTTATTAATCTCTTTATTTCATTTTCCTTTTTTGCTTATATTCCAATGGTATACCAGATTTATTTCTATGCGTGTGACATCAAACTCGTTGCACATAACATATATAGAATGGTGATAATAATGAGAAAAGTAGGTAAACCGAATAATTTAGAAAGATCATAATCAAAAACAAATTCAAGGAGAATTCAAATATAAACATACAAAAAGAAGAAAAAAAAATATGTATAGCAGAAAGTCACATCTATACACACATACAGAATGTTCGGCTATAGATGTCAGTAAATTTAAGAGGTGATTCTTGAAACCGAAATAAGACAAAAATGAAGAATAAAACAATTGCGTTTTCGGGTTCACTTTTTAGTTGTTGACAATTAAAAATCGGCCAGAATACCTTTTCGAACGAAAAGAGGTTAGCCTAAGCAGAATAAGCCTAAGGGCGCATAATGACCCTCATTCCGAACGACACATGGGCGGCAGCCTACCTCGTACAAGTCATAGAGAAGAAGATTATGGTATTCAGAGATGTAAACTGCGATTGTCCCGTCCGCGAGTGTCGACAGCAAAATCACACAAACATCGCGATTGTCTCGGCCGCGAGTGTTCACAAAAAATACAAAGAAATTACAACAGATATTCGATATATTCTCTGTTTTCTTGTAAACAGAGCCTGATTCTTCTTTTAAACGTTATAACGTTGACGTATCGTGTCTTCGTGTGTCCCCAGTAGTAAAAGTCGAGGGAATTTAAATCTGGGGACCGAGCAGGTCAAAACACAGGTCTTCTTCGACCAATCCACCTGTTTGCAAAACAGCTGAGCAATTACTCTTGCACTGCGTTGGTAGAATACGATAATGTACCATTCTGCGCCATTTTCTCCCTCCGATACAGGCGATATGGTGCTGTTGCTGACACCTCTTCAGTAGCGTAATCTGAGATTTTTTGATTACAGTGCAGTATTCTATCTCCCAGATTCGGATCGTCGTACTGAATTCGTCCGCAAGATTTTGCAGGTTTTAACGTATCTGTTCCCGCAATCGTTGGCCTATTTTGCAAATTATCTTTGCGCTGGGTATAGTCTTATTAGGATATTTTTCGCCGTATAAACGTTGCGCTTTTGTGTTATTGCTGTCCGTCACACCGTAACAAGACTGCATATCTGAAATTCCCCTAAATGTATTGTAGTATCGGAAAAAGGATAGGATTAGGATAATTTAGATTTGTAAAATTCTCCTAATACTATTTATTAAGATAAATGAAAATAACAGAGATTAATTGGACAGAGAACGATAAATGTTCAACTTGAACTAAAACACAAAAGTCTTATTCCGCTCAAATCACTCTCGCAACTCTATAACTCTCGTCTTCGGCATTTGCACTCGCACGCTCTCGCTTCTCAACTCATACTGTACGCCTTTTGCATTCGTTCTCGCCGGCATCTCAACTAACACTGCCTTTAGCATCTCTTTTGTCTTTTCCCGCCCTATCGCGCACGTGTCCCGAAAACGCCCGTGGCCAGGGTCACGCAGGCCTTTTCCACGAAACTGTTCACTTGAAAGGACCGACGACACATTGATGTACCCGACGATGCCGCGGCTCTCGCGACATTGTTTACGATTCGGCCGATATCTTAGGCCTTTTGTCCACGATACTACAGTATACGAAATTTTGTATTAAATATGGCAATATAAATGACGAACAACGTATAATACTGTTACGCTGCATACAATACTCACTACGCGCACAACAACGACTACGCGCACTGCACATACAATAGACCCAAGTAATACTCTAATTTAATATTTTCAATTCTCTGAAAGTTTCTGAGCGACTGTCAGAATAATTCTGTTCTTCCAAAACTGTTCTAACCTACTGCCTCAAAATGGCGAAAACACGGAAATGCAGTGAGGGACACTTCATTCAGAAAGAAATAGTTACGATATTTTTTTTACGATACGTATTGGAATATTGTCATGGAAAAGTGGAATTTCTGTTTACTAGATGGGTTTCGAAAATATCTCTATCTTTTTTGTACATTACTTCAAGCCTTAAATAATGTCCAATAAAACAATATAAACTGAAGATAATATCCCTATTGACAATATCAATATTCCGAATGGCTACAAGTCTGGCTATTGTAGTACATAGTAGCAATAGTAAAGAAACCGTCATCGCTCAACCAGTCATCCGAAACTTTGTTAAGCGTATATCAACACTTAGGTATATAAAGGACGTTCGACCCGCGCGCAAACTCATTTTTGCCTGAACTTCCACATGGTGAAGATCAGGAAGGAACTTTTACCGATTTAATAGTAAATCAATTATTAATTTGTAATATTTAAACTATTACTTTATAACATTTAAGCTATTAATTTATAACAATTTATTATTAATCTAAACAATTCCTTTCAAATCTAAAACAATTGCTACATTAATTTTTAACACTTATACTATTAATTTGTAAAAATGTGTTCCTATTAATTAAAAATAATTTTACTTTTAATTTATAATAATTATACCATTAATCGGAAGGAATTCTATTATTCATGTAAATCAATACCATCAATTCGTAGCGATTAAATTAATGATCTATTTTGTTTTATTTAGTATTAACGAAATCTTTGGAGTCTTTGAAATGACATTTTATTTCTATTTAGTTTTATTTTTTAATTTCATATATAACTATTTCATATAAAATCAGTGCTAATGTAAAGTGTAACTATCGAACGTCTATTGATGGAATGTAATTCTCCATCTCCGCTCAAAACCAGGAAATCAAACCGTATTCATAGAATTGGGCAAGCAAGTGCTATTTCATCGAAGGTAGCGATACTCATCATCCATCCATGCGTACTACAATTGGTAAGTCGCATGATCAAGTTTTTTCGATGACAAGTTCAATGTTCAAATACGATTATATGGAGGATCTACATACTATACCTATTATAATTACTAAATTTCAATACACACTACTTCTTTGCTATAAAATAATTTTACATTTTCTGCTTTCGATGCTTGAAACCTCTTTACGTAAATAGGACCCGAGCGTAGTTACCTCCTCGTGGTAGATCCCAGTAATTGATATTATTTTCCAAATAATGATACCTGAAGTATTATTCTGAATATTAGAAAATTAATGTAATATTAATTTTAATATTAATATTTAATTGATATTGGAAAATATATTAATATTTCCGAGTATTATTATTTGAAAAACGATATCAAGCTAAAAACTACTTTAATATATTCTAGTCTAGTGTAGATCATCCAAAATTGTTTTGATATCTCGTACAACGACTCGTATGCCGCTTTTGCGGTAGCTTCATTTTCTTTCTTTCGTTGTAAGTTAGACAAATGTGTCGTTGATACCGAATGCTGCCAGTAGGGCTACAAAGTATTGTACGATGCTTATAAAGGTCGATGTAATCATTGTGTGAGATATAGATATTGCACGATGTATGGTTTGTTTGAAATTTGGAAAGATTCATGTAAGCGCAGCGTCAGAGATGAATGTTTTTGCAGATATATACGTTTTTTTCCGTAACTTTCCGTACCTGCTTGTACCATCGGTCCGTACGACTTGCCGCTACTTTGGAAGTTTAGCAACGAAATTAAGGTGCGAGGAGTCACGTAGTTGTCTTATTTCGTGCCGATAACGTGGATCGCGTTGCATCAGGTTTGTAACGTATTCTAACATTGGTAGCGTGCTTTCAATGGCGTCGTTTCATAATTTTTTTACTATCGCTTATATTTCGTTACTATTATCATTTAATTAATATACTTTTATTTAACGATTCATTGAACATTAAGATAATGAAATTAAGTGGTTTTCTGAAATTTTTTGTTTTAATTTTTCTTCAGTCGTCTATTTACTAAATGATGCTGTTAACGGTAGCTCCTATCGTAAGCTTTTCTAACAAATTTGAGTTTAATTGTGTTCTCATTTAATTATTTTATATATTTATTTTAGCCTCCAGTTATTTTTTGTGCAGGTTATTGATCTATAGCATTGATAATATAGAAGTAACCGAAATCTTAATATAATAGGACGATTAATGATCGATCTGATAAATTTTCATGGAAGTTTGGTGATATTCAATTTATTTTAACTGAGGCAGCTGTATATGAACAATTCTGTTATCTTTTTATTCGGGCATGGGTAACATTTGGTATACAATTTATATTTATTTTAAAATATATTTGATACATATTTCATAATAGATAATTTCTTAATTATTTGGAATACTAAGATGAAAGCGAAGGCGATTAAATAAATCATTGTTCTATTTCGAATATCATTCTCTTATTTCAAACGAATTTTTACCGAATTATCTTATTGTTTTAATGTAATCGGCAATATAGAAGTCTTGATAATTGAATGATAGCTTCGTGTAGACAGTTTGAAACATAGAAATCTTAATAACAATAGGTTTAATTTAGTTCGATAGGTATTGCAACATTCGCTTATCGAAATCAAATTGTTTTGCTACATTATGTGAATTTCTACAGTTAACGTTATATGCTAGCAACTTTGTAACTTATATTTTTTTCATAGAGGTGGTGCCCGGTTAGACGCAAATACTTCAAAGCAAGGTCTCGCTCTCATATAGTATTGTTTATCCCCTTCCCGTACTTTAGCGAGTCAGACTCGCGATGAAGATTTTGACCCAAACATGAATATCGCGAGTTTGACTCGCGACCAGATACTTGGGCCAAACATGAATATAAAACTCGCGATATTCATGTTTAAGCCAAAATCTTCATCGCGAGTCTGACTCGCTAAAGTACGGGAAGGAGTTAAGTGTATTTAATTCCGAACTTTTGAATTATTGTAAATATTTTCGAATATTTATAACACGCGACTATAGTGTATTAGTGCAATGTATATTTCATATTCTAATAACGTACATTCACAGTATAATTCTTGCAAACGATTGCATTGCATTCGTGCTATTCATAAACATTTATTCAATATCGAGAAATATCTTATAATTTTCAACTAATATCTTTCATATTTATTCCAATCCCTTAATAATAACTTAGGTGTAAGAAAAGATAGCAATATCTTCTAAATAAACGTTCGATAGAGAAAAGAAGAAAAATATGGAAACAATATTTCGCTTCCTTACCACTCTCCTTCCGCCATTAAACAATTTTACTTTCAGATAATATTTGTAACCGCGCGCAATGCGGCTTGTAGAGTCAGTGTTTGCTTCGCAATCGGTTTTTTCAATATTTTCAACTCGCGATAGTTCTGGTTAAATTCAGTCAAATAATCACACGCGAAAGTAATAAAATTTTATCAAGCAAATTTGTACGCGATATGAGAGTTCTTGTTCGCCGATTATAATTCAAGCGGTCACGGTAATATAGCCTTTTATCTTCCTTTTTTAAAAGTCTCTTCAAACGCTCAAGAATATAAGTAACTTTATATATTGTAGTATCGTGAGGAAAAAACCTGGTTAGAAACTAACCAAAACAATGTCGCCTGTCTTTCGGTCGTTAGTTTACATAGAAAAAGGGCCTATGTGACTAAAAGTCACCTAGTTCTTTCGGAGCGTTAACAGGACGGTTTGAATCTAAAAAAAGTTGTTGTTGGTCGAGAAGCGTTGGACGGTTGATCGTGAAGGAGAGTGAGTCGAGAGTTAATCGAGGAGTTGAAGAGTAGAGTGGTTAGCGTTGTCGAGTTGCGAAAGGTGTTAGCGTTGCTGAGACCAGAGTGATTAGCGTTGTCGAGTTGCGAGAGGTGTTAGCGTTGTTGAGAGTGGAGTTGTTAGCGTTGTCGAGTTGCGAGAGGTGTTAGCGTTGTTGAGAGTGGAGTTGTAGCGTTGTCCAGTTGCGAGAGTGATCGAATTAGAGTAAGACTGTTACATTTAGTTCCATATTAAACAATCATCGTTCTCTGTCTCATTAATATCTGTATAACTAATTTATTATAAATAAATTACAAATAATAAATAGTATCAAAAAATTTTATACCTAAATTTTCCGGGATACTACAATATTATATTTCAATTTGTTCAATTTTTTTGAGTTTGGTTGAATTATTGTTAATTACAAAATAAAAATGAATGATAATTTAAAAAATTATAAATGTTTTTAATTGAAATAGTCTTAAAATGTTAACATTCAATTACTATAAAACTACCTGATACGCATCAAAAATCACTGAATTCTCAATTTTTTGATTTCGAACTTTTATATTAGAGTTTCAATTTACATGCTTTTAGAATGTATTAGAATTTCAGTTTTTATTACTATTAAAGTTCCAAGTTTGTTATTGTGTATTAACGATATTAACAATATTTTATGGTTTGTTATAGACATATCACAGCTTCAGCTTCTTCGTCTTCTTCGGAAATGATCTAACGATGGCTCGAAAGCCAAGAACATAAGTAACTTTACATATCGTACTTCAATTATGTTCATTATGTATACTTTGCTTTGAATATTATCAATTAAGAAGTACAACTCGATTGAAAATTTGGAAAGTGAAGGTCTTTTAAGGATATTCTTCTATTAAAATAACAAAAGAGTTAAAGTCTTAATATTGAATTATAAAACGAATGTCTAACATATTTCAGAAATCGTTAAATTCTTAATTTCTAGATTTTTTAATTATTATATTAGAGTTTTAGTTTTTATACTTATTAAAATTTATTAGAATTTCAACCTTTATTATTACTAAAGTTATAAATTTAATAGATTTCCATTTTTCATTATCTGCAACTTTTCAAATAATCAACAATCACTCATCGTGTTTTGTTTCGTAACAGATTTTTCATAATCTGTATTTTCATCATTGGATTTTCAACGGTTCCTGTCTGATGTTAACCTTCCTGCTGATATTCAACTGGGATAGTACAGTATCGATGGTAACGTTCTCTGTTTCCATTAGGTTCCATGTCACTATTAGGTCAGTCGCGTCCATTTCTGCTCCTTCGGTCATTCAATCATGTCGTAGGATGAAAGGTCCGAATCGGCACGGGTGATTGGTTATATAATATTATGTACAACTTTTTACGAACATAGTGACCGCGAGTATTTTTTATGCTCGTGAGTAGTAACATTTCTTTTTCAAATCTTTATTTATCAATTCAGGATAAGCTTTATTGCACATCGTGATTATAATAACTAGTTTTTTAATAGTTAGCTTAAACATATATATTTGAGAATATATTCACGGTACTTATAAATATGTATATTAGTATTCAGTATAAATATTTGTAAAAGCAAATTGTTCCGTCCCGTGGCTTGCTACACAAAGCGGACTCTATCCATCGAGCAATATGGTTGCCAGATGTTTAAACATCTTCATTGCATACCTTCAGCAAGCTTAAGAACCCTCCGTAAATCTTAGAATTTCTCTAGTTAAGGTGCTCCAAACCGAACAAATTTTTAGTTGTAGTTAGTCTTAAATTTATTATCCAGCAACTTTCTCTCAGGGGCGGCTAGCACCCTTCCTCACCCACCAATTATCAGCGATGTCCATTTCCCTCACTTTCCTAACGAAAACTTTCCTTTAACGAACCGGTTATCTCATGTCCTTTGACCCATCACCGATTTTTCTCCGCAGCATCATCGTCACAGAAATTTCACTTGCTCTACGTTTTTGACTAATCACCATCTTAACTTATATTGCATACTCACTCGCTATCTTAACTTATTGTCTATCAGTCGACATCCTAATTATTATCTATAAACTTATATTCTACGAAAAGAGATTGTTGGAATATGTTATTACATATGTTTGGGTTTTGATATTTAATTGATTTACGCAGATTAGTTTTGTATACTCTGTATCTTACCATCTTGCACAGCCATTTACAACACACCGGATACTCAGATAAAAAAAGAAACGTGGCGAACGGGGAAAGACAGAAGAGAATCGCAAGCAGTTGTACCAAGTCTGGTTGTAGAAATTAGTGATCATACCAACATGACATTTATCTCAACACTCCCCTTTGGTCATAGTTTCTACAAGCCCCATAGCTTTGGTAAAATACCGAGTCTTAATTCTATTCAAACCTTTGGTATGCATATCTGCGACGTTCTCAGAACTTGACACATAAACATAATCTAAAATACTCTTTGACACATAATTTTTAACATAGAAGTAACGAACTTGGACATGCTTAGAGCTCTCAGCGACTATCTCATCCTTGAACCATGAAATAACTCCAATATTGTCACAGAGAATTTTGCATGGACAGGGACAATATGACAATTGATCAATTCCCTTAACAGTAAGGATATCCACACAGTCTCCCTTGCTGCCTCCTCCATTGCTACAAATTCTGCTTCACAAGTTGTCTGAGATATGATAGGTTGCTTCTTCGACAACCAAGATACTGCACCACTAGCAAGTATGAAACCCACTTCTAGATTTTCTGTCTACTGAACACCCTGCAAAATCTGAATCACAAAACACCTTCAAAGAGTGTCCTGTCTTTTGATATACCAGTTTTAAATTTTTTGATCTTTAGCAGGTACCTAAAAATACGCTTCACTGCCTTTCAGTCAGACACAGTAGGATTTGCACACCTTTGACTTAGTTTATCTATTGCACATGCGACATCAGGACGACTTACAGTAGCGGCATACATTATATGCCCAACAGCTTGTTCATACAACTTATTGTCAAAATATTCATCACGCTCAATATCAAAACCAGCTTCACACTCCTTAGCTAGTGGTTTTGATACTCCAGTCTCATGAGTAATATCAAACAAATCCAGCATTTGGCCTATCTGCACGGATTGGTCAAACACAACAGTAGTACTGTTTGGCTTACTTAAATGGACGGTCATCAGTATGGTCATCAGTGGTTGCGTTGTTTAGTTTGCGTTTGTCGTCTGGTGTTCTATGGGTTTGCCATACTCTTCTTAGTCTTCGTTTTTCTGTGATTTTGTTTAGTATGTAATGGGGATATTCGTGTTTGCTGATAGTAGTCTTAGTAAGTATTGAGGAGCGGATAGCGTTTATTATGCTCGTGTTTAAGTATTCTATGCCTGTTTCGATATCTTCCTTTGTTTTTAGTGAGATTGAGGCAGAGGTTGAGTGATTAAAGACTTCTCTAAAAAGCTGCCAGTTGATGAGTTGGTTGTGAATAAGGCCATTAGGTGGGTTCTCGATTATTGCTGAACCGACTGTTGCTATTACGGGGGAGTGGTCGGGAGAGAGTTCAGCCGAGGAGTTAATTTGGACATATCTAGGCGAGATATTTTTGGTTATGAAGAAGTCGAGTAAATCGGGGATTTTGTTAGTATCAGTGGGCCAGTATGTGGGTTCATATGTGGTGAGGTAGTTGAGATTGTTAGTGGTTATGCTTTTCAAGAGGTTTTTGCCTCTTGCTGTGACAAGTCTGCTGCCCCATTGGGTATGTTTAGCGTTATAGTCTCCTCCAGCTATGAATCTATTGCCTAGGGCGTCAAAGAGGCTGTCGAAGTTCTCTTTGGCAATCGAGTGTCTGGGAGGGCAGTATGCTACTGAGGTGGTGATTGTACCATGGCAGTCTTCTATTACTACGCTTGTGGCTTGAAAGTAGTCTTTCTGGAATGATGGAAACTCGTAATGCTTAATGCTGGATTTGATGATGATTCCGATACCGCCGTATGCCTTTCAACTGGGATGTTGGGTATGGTAGAAGTTGTAACCGTGTATTTTGAGGTAGTTTTTGTCGGTGAAGTGGGTTTCAGATATGAGCATTACGTCGATTTGCTGTTGTTTTAAGAAGAGTTCTAGTTCAGATTTGTGCTGAGCTAGACCGTTGACGTTCTACAGAGCTATACGCATTGGTTTTATTTTGCTTCTGTGCGTATTAATTTATGCATGAAGAGTGTAAGTAGTGACAGCAAGTTGTTAATTTGCTCTGTTTGCTTCTCGATTAGTTTTTCAAGTCTGGTGAAGTTGTCTGTGTTTTGTGGGGTGGGAACACTATTTTCTGGGTGTCCACTGTGGGTTTTCGAGTTGTTTATGTTTCCTTGTGCTGCCTGGGCATAGGACATTGATGGTGTGGTGAATTTTTGGGGTCTAGGTTCTTGTTTGGTTATCTCCTTGGGTCTGAGTTTTGGGTACTTATTATTGTGTAGTGTTTTATAGGCTAAGCATCCTTTGTAGTTCGCAGGATGCTCTCCTTGACAGTGGATGCACTTCGCGGGGGTTTCTGGGGATTTAGTGCATTGGTCAGTGGGGTGAGTACCTGCACATTTTACGCACTGGAAATTATGGTTGCAGTATTTCTGCGTGTGGCTGTACTTTTGGCACCTTCTGCATTGTACTATCTCTTTCTTTACAACAGGTGGTTCGATCTTAACTATAGAGTTCATCAGCCGGTTAACGTTGTAGATTTCTTTGTTATTTTTTTTTTTTTTTTTGTTTTATATCTATGAAAAATAGCGATAGTGGGTTTTTTGTGATTCTATGTCTTATGTTGCTGATGTTAGTTACTTCGTGGCCGTGCTTTAACAGTTCGAACTTTGGTTCGTCTAGATCGCCTGAGTGGTGGATGTTGCGTAGCACCACATGAAATGGTCTTTCTTGCTTGAGCTGGTAAGTGTGGAAGTTGGCATTCAGGATTTTTAACAACTTCGTTAATTTTCTGTAGGCGTCTGGATTGGTCGGCAGGATTTTTATACTGTTGTTGCCGATTTTCAATTTATATTCCTCCTTGCTGATTTCTTTTTGGATTGTCTTTGTCATTGATTGAATGTCAATGACATCGTCAATGAAGATTGACGGGGGAGGGGGGTTGTGTATGTTGTGTATTTACCACTACGGTTGTGTCCATAGCGTCATCAGCCTCCAGTATCGCGAACCGGTTGTGGGTGGTCACTTGGCTAGCTGGTGGGTTGGTTTGTCTCTTGCTCACATTAGTCCTGCTAGCTTGCAGCTTGCGTTTTTTCGTGTGAGGGCCGTTTGCAAAGAGGGGTGTATTGCCCCTTTGCCACGGGGGAGGAAAGAACCGAACATGACAAGAAATTATTATTTTCCTAGTCTTTGGTAAATAGATCCTGTAATCCTTGACTTGTTGGTCGTAACCTACGGAGATCCCCTCATTTGCCCTACTATCAAACTTCTTTTCACTTGGGCTTATCAGGTACCAAACTTTACATCCAAATACTCTCAGTTTATCAATCTCTCCTTGGATGTCGCATCCCTCACCTTTCCATAACTCCAATGGAATTTTATCTTCAATAGCAGCAGATGGGCACAAATTCCTTATGTGGCATGCAATACTGATGGCCCCCCCCCCACACAAATAGTCAGGGAGCCCTGACTGGATGAGCAAACACCTAGACATCTCAACCAGGGTCCTATTGGCTCGTTCTAAAACGCCATTTTGCTCAGGATTCCTAGGGACGGCCTTACTGTGCAAAATACCCTTCTCCTTCAAATAATTCTCAAAATTGGTCCCAGTGTACTATCCGCCATTGTCAGTTTGGAAGGTGTTACGTTCTATTTAACTGCCAACGAGAAGGTAGCGTTAACTGACGTTTAATCCAACTGGCAATAAGCTCCACTTTCGGCTAACCTGCTATGTGCGGGAATACTGGCACAGGAGAGAATTAAAGTTGTACAAAAGTAAATTAACAATATGTAATGATTTATTCAAATCTTACTTGATTTCGATATTGACAATTGACTGACAGACTAACGGATAAAAAATTTTTCGGTTGACAAAATGATAACTAATTCTTCGATAGACAAAATGATAACTAACTCTTCGACAGGCAATGGTATTTATTCGGTTGACGAACGGTAATTAATTAATATGCTCGATTAACGAACGGTAAATATTCTCATTCGATTAACGCACGGAAATATCCTCATACTGATTTCTCTGAGTCGCTACATTTATATCCGTCAGAGATGGAAAAACGTCGGGGTCTTTCTTTTGAAAATGTTTGGGAAGATCCTCAACATTTATTCAACTGCCGACTTTGTTTACAATTTAAATTGTCTTAATATCGTTATAGAAACATAATTAGGTAAATATAAAAACATGGTTAGATAAGTTTTCGCAAGATATAGCTTTTAGCGGCTTTAACTGTCTTTCACTTCAAATACTGTAAACATGGTTTCAAATAAACGTTTTAAGTTATCTTGATTTGAAGAAATTATCAATTTTACTTTCTCGCTACTGATCGTGCGGGTCGAGGGACGTGACAGAAGGCACTTATCTTAGACTGATGCAGGGCTTCTACTTCCATCTGATATTCCTTGAATCATTTAAATACTTCACTTTTCCTATTAATGGTTCTAACATGCATGAAACGAGAAAAATCATCAATAAAAGTTACAAAGTAATTTCCGCCACCTAGCGATTTACACTGAGCTCTACCACTGACATCACTGTGAACAATTTCCAAGAGACGTTAACACATATGATGAGCTATCCTCGGGAATGGCAGCTTTGTCATTTTTCCCTTCACACAGACTTCACGGAGTTCATCACATTTCTTCGAATCTTCTTTCACGTTCAGTACAGGAATTTTACTCATTGCATTTCCATGTAGATAACTCAACTTCTCATGCCACGACACAGCACCCATAAACGCTTTTGCCTCAATGACTTCAATCTTTTCGTCACTGTTGTTAAACCCACTCTGATCATTGTTCAAAGACACATTTGCAACATGTCTTTCATCAGGGACAATCTCCAAATAGTATACATCACTCTCCACTTTTGAACACAACGTCGCCATCATCATGCGTTCCAACAACCTCATCTTTTCCACACATGGTGGTAACACCCTTCTTTGCTAACTGTCTGATCGAGATCATATTTACATTTAACTCAGGCACCCACAGAGCGTTCGACAAAGAGAGAGGGTCCAACCACAGGACTCAGTCATTTTCACAATGATCGTCCCCCTTAACTTCTAAACGTCTCTTACCAATCCTGATATGTCTGGTCGCAAGTGCGAAGTCCACAAAGCGATACCTGTCCGGAGTCATATGGTTTGAGGCGCCTGAGTCAAGGTAGCTGATCTTCCCTCCATCCATACAGCTGATGGATGATAAAGCCAATGTCGAGATGAGTCCCTTGGACCTTGGCTTGTCTTCTGGTCTCCTCTCCTTCTTGTTTCTTCTTCTCCTTGAAGTTCTTATCCTCTCTATCTCCTTTCACTGGTACGAAATGTAGCTCCAGTTTCCACATTTGTAACATCTCTGGTCATATGGGTCTTTGTTCTTTGGCTTCCATTCTGATCTCCTGGTCGTCATTGCGCTGTCTTGCTCGGATGACTCCGCAGCCGCATCGATCCTTCTTTCTTCGAGTAGAAGATCGGACTTCACCGCCCTCGCGGTCAAATCTTTATCAACCTTTGTTACTCTGAGGTACGTCGAATAACTTGGATCTGTCGTGAGGCCGGCCAAAAGGAAACATGCCACAACGTGATCCTCAATTGTGATACCGCCTTTGAATAACTTGTCACACAGGGCTTGAATCTTCCCACAGTACACAGAGATATTCATGCTCGGAGTCTTCTCGATAGTACCCGATTCCCACAGGCACATGGCAATGTCCATCGATGTGGATCTCCCATGGATCTCTTTCAGTGCTTTCCAGCACTCCTTCGCGGTTTTCAGACTGCTGATGTTCGTGAGGTACTCGGGACGAATGTGCCGGAAAATGTATGCACGCGCCTTGTTATCCAGTTTGACGTACTCAGGTTTCGCCCTTTCTGCTGCAGTCTATCCTGGATCCACGGCATCCCAACAGCCCAGGAAAACCATAGAAGCATCCGCTATCGTCTTCCAATACTCGTAGTTGTCCTTGTTAAGAATTGGATTCATGTTCTTGTCCGTATCGCTCATCTTCTCCTGGTCGGCCATGGCGTGACCTTTTCTCGGATATTCGCAGAAACAAAACTCGACAAATAAATATCTTCAATAGCACAGTTCACCGCCCTGCGCCCATAACCTGTTATTACATAGGTTTGGGTTTTGATATTTAATTGATTCACACAGATTAGTTTTGCTCTGTATTTCACCACCTTGTACAGCCATTTACAATACACCGGATACTCATATAAAAAAAACGTGACGGACGGGGAAAAACAAGAGAATCGCAAGCAGTTGTACCAACTTTGGATCTAGAAACTAGTGATCATACCAACATGAAATTTATCTCAATAGAATAAAGTGTATATTGTAACCTGTTAATCCAGTGTTATAATCTATTTAACCACCTCTATTATACTAAACGAAATAGGGGATCGATCACTTCGTGGCATCGATTATATAGTCGCAACGGGAATTTACGACTTTTGTTGGCGCGAACGGTCAAAGATTTTAGTCCTTCGAGCCGGATTACGTGTCAAATGAAAAGTGTACACATCCCAGTGATACCATACAGTGCCACGTGAATCCATCACAACCAACAACTTTACCACTACAGCGAAGTCAGTGACATCAGAGACCGTCACCTTCGAAGAAATATAACCCGTTGGTAGAGGAACGCAACCACGCAGCTTCCCGCCGCAGCTGGACAATCATCAGCGTAGCAAGTTCTGACAACGACGAAATCTCGCAACGACAAGGTAAACTCTTTAAGTGTTTCGTCAATTCCTATTCTTTCCACAAGACCAACCACCGTCAACTGAATGCCGACTGCCTTTTGAGGCAGTGATAACTATAGGCAAATTCCGGTTTCATACTTACAGACCTGATAGATGGCCCTAGCTGATAATAGTTATCACTAAACTGCATCATTGATGCCAAAAGTCTTTGTTGACATCTGACAAACATTTTCGACTCAGAACAATACAAGTTTCATACAACAGCATAGTTTGTAATAGCGTTGAACATGTCGAATTTTGTGCCTGGAAACTACGATTTGCGGACAGCATTGATTTTCTGTTACCGTTTGACGAAAACTGCTGGAGAATCGCATCGAATGCTTGTCGAAGCTTACGGTGAGCATGCTCTTGGTAAATCACAGTACTTTGAGTGGTTTAAAAAATTCAGAAATGGCAATTTTGACGTGAGGAACGAAGAACGTGAATCAGAAGGATGTGATCTATTATGAGTTGTTAAAACCTGGCGAAACCGTTAATACTGAGCGCTACCAACAACAAATGATCGATTTGAATCAAGCTTTGCGTGAAAAACGACCAGAATATCAAAAAAGGTAACACAAAGTAATTTTGCTTCATGATAATGTACCATCAGATACAGCAAAACCGGTCAAGGAAACGATTAAAGCGTTCAGTTGGGAAATACTTTCGCACGCGGCTTACTCACCAGACTTGGCTCCGTCCGATTACTATTTATTTACATCGATGGGACACGCACTTTCTAACCAGTACTTCACTTCTTACGAAAATGTACGAAAATGGCTCGATGACTTGTTTGCCTCAAAAGAGCGACAGTTTTTTTGGCGTGGCATCCACCAATTGTCAGACAGGTGGGAAAAATGTATAGCTAGCGATGGGCAATACTTCGAATAAAATATTTTTAATCATTTTCATACAATAAACGTGTATTTTCTATATAAAAATTCCGGTTTCATATTTACATACCTGGTATAGACAAATTCCGGTTTCATACTTACAGACCTGATAAATTACATTTCTCTGGGCGGTCGACTAAGGAATCTCATGGAGAGCAAGCGACCATCAACTCTATCGACACCCAAATGCAGCAGCAACACGTCTGCAGGGAAGTAACAATAATTTAGACAACAACCACTACTTCAGTCCCGTACAAAAATTCCAATACCTTCGGTCCGCCCTAATGGGAGTGGACTGCGTGAATGCATTAACCCTCAATAACGCAAATTACATTGACGCTATAGCCCTTCTCAAGGAGTGATTCGAGTGTCCGCGACACACCGCTTTATGCCACAGCCTTGCAATCATTAATTATCCAAAAATAGCTAAAGAATCTCCAACTGCCTTGAGGTATTTAATCAATACGATCAAACAAAATCTTCACTCATTGAATACCAATACAAACGCCATATTTATCAGCCTCATCCTTTCGAAATTACCACCAAATATCATTAAACAGTGGGATCTCACGTTACCTAACAAGGAATTGCCTCAATACACTCAACTATTGGATTTCCTTGAGAGATTGGCACTCAGCTCCATATCGGCCTTCATGGTCATAGCGACAAGAGGACAGGCTCTGTCGACATCGCGCGGACTGGGCCTGAGGGTCTTTCCTGCGAAGTCGGGGGCCATCTGGTTCTACGACAAGAAAAGGCAAGAGATTTCTTCATCCGGTCTGAGCATAAATATGGCAGGTGAAACCGTTGGGGTAGGATCGCCGATGAAAAACCTGGGTCTCGTCATGGACAGCCAATTCGAGCCGCACCGTGTCGGCGGCTGCCAATGCCTTGTGCGGTCTGCTGCCGAACATCGACGGGGCGGGAGTCACGGTGCGTCGACTATACGAAGGCGTCGTTCAGTTCCAAGCGATGTACGGGACCCCAGTATGGGCGGACGATCTGATGGCGAGTCGTTGCAGCATCCTGCCTCTCAGAAGGCTGCACAGGGTAACCGCTATCAGAATCGTCAGGGGATACCGAACGGTGTCCCACGCGTCGACGACCGTTCAGATCGCCCCCCCCCCCCCCGTTGGAGTTTCGAGCACTGGCGCTCGCGAGAAGATACACCCACATGAGAGTATGGGACTCGGGAGAGGACTCGACAGAACAAGTGGCCCCAAACGACCTAAGAACCGCCGAGGAGGACGCGTGGGACCAGTGGCGATCGCAGCTGATCAACGAGGGAGGCGTACATCGAGGCGCGGAAGCGGTCCTCCCAAACTAAGAGACATGGAGAAGCCGCCGCGGTCTTCCGCTCACTTACAGGATGACCCAGGTGCTCACGGGACACGGCGTGTTCGGCGAGTCCTGAGGAAATACGGATGGGAGACGACGAACATCCGTCACCACTGAGGGGAGAGCAGGGATACGGTGCAGCACACGCTGGAGTTTTATCCGGCGTGGGAGTTGTTCCGCTACATCCTGTGGCACGTCGTAGGCGAAAGATCGACCGTCTCGGCGATCGTAGAAGCGATGTTTAGTTATAAGCGATCATAGAGTTATGCTCGCAAAGGAGCGAGTAGAAAGAGAGTGAAAGAGAAACTCTCACCCTTGTAGGATAACGCGATGGAGGGGGATGGCGGCCAGGCGGCCTAGAGTCGCTTCATCGTCGTCCCAACGGACCACGACCAGAAGGGAGGATAGCGCTAGGGGCAATAGCCCCCTCCCCCTTACGCCAAATTCAACAGTCAAGGAATTGTTAGGACTAGCTCGAACAAGAGGACACGGGAAGGGGGTGCAATAGAAGATAATTTATAAGAGGTTCCTGGAGCACTCCTGTCATAGAATGGTCATCGTGGAGTTTTAGTCGGTAAGAGTCCGACACTACTCTGCTGTTACCGATTATTAACAGAAGTGGAGTGTCCATGAGGATTTCTCCTCGTGCAAAAAGAAAAAAAGAAAAATGCTCCGTCGACATGTCCGACCTGCCGAGAACCATACACCATTTGGAGATGTGACAGTTTCGAAACCAAATCTTTTGTCGAGCGCCTTAAGGACGTTTAAAGAACATCCCCATGCATCAATTGCCTGAGGAAAGGGCACTCAGTTCGAGATTATCACGCCGAATCATGTCGTATGTGCGGAGAATGGCATCACACGATGCTGCATAAGACCAAACACCACTAGAAGTCTCGTTCCGTCACATCCAGTCAAAACTCTTCTCCGTCAAGCAGTCGATCCGCGACACCCTCTTCGCAACCCTACTCATCACCTACTCGTTATCGAAAATCCACAACAAACTACAGATCGGAGACACCACAAAAGTCTCCAAGCCCATCCTCTAGCCATCGACAAACACACAGTGACACCGACAATCGACGATTCCAATGACGATCGAATATATTAACCCAGTAGCATCCGTCTCATTACACAACGATCTGGTAATCACGGCTCAGATCAGCATTTTGCACGATAAACAACAACCAATCCATTGTCGAGCGCTGCTCGACATTGGATCTAGCATGGACTTCATAAAAGGTAAAGGAAATTTCGGTCCCAATTGGAGCCCCCACACCTTAACGACGATTTCTAAGCTCTACATTCGCCCATACACGCCCACTTCCATTGACGGTACTTACGAACACACATTGACGTTCCCCATTATCCCGACCATATCGACCTTAAACCCAACTCAACCCATCGATCGCTCGACAGTTAACATACCCAGGAATCTCCGATTAGCCGATCCACGATTCTACTTACCAGCCCCGATCGATGTCTTATTGAGCTCGGGATTCAACATTTGCGTCGATGTGTGTCGGGCATATCAATTTAACGCAGCCGGACAAGTCCGAACTGCGTCTGCAAAAAGCGCGATTCGGATGGGTCATCGGAGGGAGCCCAACTTCCCAAACCGCGACAAACACATTTCACGCATCCACGACGGCTCTACAAGCGGACCTCGCGCGGTTTTGGGAAATCGACGAAGGACCGCCGATTAAACATATTTCAGACACAGATCGACGATGCGATGAACACTTCCGAGCTCACATCCGACGCACCAGCGAAGAACGATACATCGTCGCTCTCTCATTCAACGACCAGCTTCAGTCGCTTGGATCCTCCAAAACGCTTGCGATGAAACGACTTGCCTCCCTCAACCGTCGATTCCAACGCAACAAGCGCTTCGAATCAGAATATCGAGCAGTATTATAAGAATATCTAGAGTTAGGATATATGACGAGAGTCATCACCAACCACTCTCACAATAACGGATACTATCTACCACTATCAAGGCATCGAGACAAACCATCAAACTCTGTGTCGTGTTCGACGGATCGGCAACAAGCACCACCGGAGTTTCTCTAAATAATTACGCTTTATGCAGGGCTCGAGTTACAGGAAGACTTGTTTTACATACTTCTTAGATTCCGCTCTCGTCAACATTTCACATTGAAAAGATGTATCGGCAATTCCTCGTGCGACCAGAAGACCAAAAATATTAAAAAATCTTATGATGCAGCGCGGATGGGGAAACCGAAACATACCAACTCAACACCGTAACGTTCGTTTTATCCGCAGCCCCGTGTCTAACCATTCGGTGCCTCAAGCAACTGGCAGAGGATAAGGGACATCGGTTTCCGTGGGCAGCGCAAGTCCTGCAGCGAGATTTCTACGTCAACGATGCCCTCACCTGAGCTGAGACGAAGAACAAAGCTCTTACACTGAGAGCAGAACACGCCGAGTTACTTAAATTAGCAGGTTTAAACATAGGAAAATGGGCATCAAACGGCAAGGAACTATTACAAGATCTCTCCGAAGAGGAGACAAACCACCAACAACATCTGGGTGATTCGCAAACTTTGAAAACGCTTGGTGTATTTTGGATTCCTCTGACGATTCCATCCTTTACTCAGTCAAAATCTGACCCACTAAATCTAGGGCCCGCTAGGATTACTCGCGTCGGTGATCGTTCGGGCCAAAATACTGCTCCAACGAGTTTGGTCATTGAAGGTCGATTGGGATGAGTCACTTCCGGTAGATTTATATTCAGAATGGAACACAGGTACTATGCCCAGTTACTACTGCTAAACAACATCAGGTTCCAACGCAAAGTAATAATCGAATCCGCAACGGAGATCGAAATACACGGCATCTGCGATGCCAGCGAAAAGGCTTACGGAGCCTGCGTTTATCTCCGAACCATTAATCCTGACGGGCTCGTCTGGACACAGTTTCTAACAGCGAAATCGAAGGTAGCCCCGTTCAAATCCCAGGCCATTCCTCGGCTCGAGCTGAGCGGAACACTGCTTCTCACGTCCCTGATCTCGGGAATACAGCAAGCCCTATTGAACAGCCTTACTCGAACCGTTTGTTGGACGGATTCCACCATCGTGCTTCATTGGATAAACACCTCGCCTCATACGCTCAAAACATTTGTCGCCAACCGAGTATCCGAGATTAAAACGAAGACCAGTATCCGCGATTGGCGCCATGTTCTCACTAACAATTCCGCGGATCTAATATCACGAGGTCAAATGCCCGAAGAGTTTCTGCGCTCGACTATTTGGCAGCACGATCCTGAATGGCTCCAACAGTCGGATGAGTGCTGGCCGACATGGACACTAAAACCGCAAATTGAAATACGTAAAAGGGCGATCTGTCTGTCCGCGACTCCCGCCGACTACAGTTTGTTACAAAGATACTCATCTTGACCTAAACTAATACGAATCACCGCTCGCTGTCTTCGATGGAAACAGAAACAAAACCGTGCGTCACCCTTAACCATAGACGAATTAAATACAGCACACAACAAAATTATAAAATTATTACAAAACAGCCATTTCTCCGAAGAAATTAGCACCCTCCGTAAGGATCAAGACGCGACGGTAAAAGGAAAACTCACGCGACTCAATTCATTTATAATCATTCATAATCATTCATTTATAAGGAAGGGATGTTGCGACGTCGAATCATATTGCTTAAATCAGCCGTAACGACTCTAATAATCGAACACGAACATAAAATCAACCTATATTCCGAAGCACAGGCTACGTTGTACGCAGTAAGACAATGGTGCTGGTCCATTGACGGCCGAAGTTAAGACTGGCGTACGGTAAAAGGTTGCGTCCGTTGCTGCCTGAGTCTTGATTCTTTTTCAATTAATGCTACTTTTTTTGTAATATTAAACTTTCAATGATTTATAAAAATTAATAAAGTAGAGCTACTATAATCTGAAATAAAGTAATACAATATAAAATCAAAGAATGTTAAATACAAATTAGAAAAACTAATCATCTTCTTAGATCAGGATCTTCGGATTTAACCCTTTCCGTGCCCATTGTCAGGATCTCATTCACGTGCTCAGGTGCTACTTGAATGGCAAAAAGATATTGAGCACGATGACCATAATTAATGCAGAAATTTTTCAGCGACTGACAATGGTGCACGACGCATTTTCTACACTGTGTGTGTGTCTGTGTGTGTCTGTGTGTGGTTAAACAGTGGTATTGCGCCGTTTTTCTCATTCGCTACAACTTAAAATATTAAAAATGTTCAGACATATATTAATTTCATTTATATATCAATATAATCACAATTTGTGACAATATCATCTACACAATTAAGTGTAACCACACTGTTAATATTGCTGTCAATTAAAGTTATAATTCCAAGTTTACTTACATTTATTTTAACAATATAATTTCTTTAGGCGTCTTTCATCACGTTTTGCGCAATGATTAACTTCGTCAGTCGATTTCAGGAAAATGGTAGGCTAATTTAGAGTATGCATATTGTATGTTAAGCTCGGATGTTGGAGGCGTCCTGGGACATCCTCTTTAGTGCTTTGCTCCCGAGTGTTTGTGTGAGAATCGTAGAGTGGGTATATTGGTGTACTTGTTTTGCCTACTTAGTAGAGTATAAATAAGAACGGAGTATTCTAGAATTATATAACTCCATTCAAACTATTGTAGCTATCCATATCAATTGAGGATTAAGATCTTAAACCTAAGGAAGATTCTTCAGTGATCTGAAGCACATCTAAAAACAATTCTGATGAGCAGACTTTACAAAAGAACGAATGTGCGAGATTGCGAGCCCGTAGGACACGCGAAATTAGCAAAGATCGTCAGAGGGTAAAACGTGACCCTGTGACTTAATTTAAGAAGTACACCGCGCCTACTTCAAATTAAAGAAGCTTCCTGCTTTATCCCGAAAAAGAAAACTGGTTACCAAGATTATCAATGATGACATTTTGTTATATTCATACTTTGCTATTTGTTACTTTATCACATTGCACATACATTTCAATTATTCTATTTTATTATCGGCATAATCTTTTTGTAAATAGTGTTGCGTGGCCTTTTTAATATTTTGGGCAATTCGGCGCGGTTGCGGCACGCGCAGTGTTGAAGCACTTTGTTCGCGTAACAACTTCAAAGAATTCGAAAAAGCTATTTCGATGTTTAAATGAAGAAATACACAACAAATTAACTTGAACAACAATTTATATTTAAAACTAATAGATTGAATACTTTATCAAAGATTTGCGTCGTTATGAAATTTACTTAAACTTTCAGCTCAGCGTGACGGTTCTAACGATTCTACATTTTGAGCCGCGGAGTAACCATCGCTGCCTTGGCAATGTTCCTTCCCATGATAACGAAAGTAAATACGAAATTTGAAAGTGATCACAGTTATTACTGATAAATAATTTTTACATTTTGTCAATAAATCTGTCAAATAACTTTAGTTCGTTTGCCTTGGCTACGCTACTGTACAGTTAAATTTGCAGCGCTAGAATGTATCCTATTATCATACAAGAAATTCACGCTAGAGGGAACCACATGCTTACGCCAGTTCACAAGTTACAGATGAGAATTTAAAGTGTTAAAACGTGTCAAGCACATAAAGTTTGATCGAAATCTGTTGTGAAGTTCGGTTTAGCGTTAAATTGTTAAATAAGTAATTTAAGTTTCTCGTTATAATAAATAAAGTATTTATTGTGTTATAAGTGTTGTTGAATCATTAGAATTAACTGTCGAGAGCCCCATAAGTGAGCCACATAAATGACAAACCAGGGATACCTATTCAGCTTCCATGAAAATACAGAAAAAAATACATAATTAAAAAGATGTAATTATAGACATTTAAAAAATGATATCAAGTTTTGTTAAACAATCTTTTATACAAATTTGCTTATTTTACATACTTATTTTGAAAATTGTAGTAAGTTGTGATAAATTAGATGCTCGTGTTTCATTAAAAGTGCAAGGAACGGGATTTCATAGGTTAGACCATCGTATCAAAGTAAAGCAAAAAAAAATGTCTATTATCCAATCTAAACGGGTGAAATTTGATTATACGTTGATAATTTTATTCAAAAAGTAAATTATGTATTATTATGTATTATTCATGAGATAAAAACATAGATAATTTCTGTAAGGTTTTTTACATAATTGAAACCATTATTTTTTTATCACTTACACATGTAGAAATTAAGAATTTTAATCCTAATCGTTCTATTAATATTGCTATTGTTATTTTATTTAATAATAATTATATGTATAATGTATATATGTTTATATAATATGTATCAAATGTCCCATTTATTATATATATATGTATATCTTGGTAAAATACTTGGATAACACAGACTGAAATAACAAAGATTTATCAAAATCATTAAAACATTTTGTTTTATTTTTCATGAAAAATTCTATTTACAGAGATTTAATGTATCAAGTACATGTCGATCAATTTATAGAAGAATGTTATGTAGCCATTTATTTACAACTTCCATCTGCTCTATATGCTAATGTTAATGAATTGACTAATTTAAGAAGACTTGGAATTGTAAGTTGATACAAATACAATTAAAGTATATAATATATATATATATGAAATTATATTAATTCACATATATACAAATCAGATTTCACAATTTCAGAGTACAGTATGCGTTAATGGAGAGTCTGACATTGAGTTATTTGCAGAGGAAGCACAGACACAAACTGTAACCATTTGCTCCAGTTTGATTCGTGCAGGATGTACTTTAAAAGTTCCAATACATCAACGTTATCAACATGCCAACGATAGTAATAAATATATGAACATTACTTTACCAAACCCAATGCTATTATTAGGTTGTAAAGAAAGAATTAAGGATTATAGAGTTTCTAAACTTGATTTGTGTTCTCCATGCGTAGAGATTGTATCTAAGTGGAGAGAGATTCCATATATCATGGTAAAAAATAAACTTTGTTATTTAAGTAATGAAGTTATTTTATCTTTATCTTTATAAATAGAAATATGTTTTACTTTTTGTATCCATTTTGCAGGATAAGGAAGACATATGGACAATACCAGTTGGTGAAACAACTATGTTACCTGTAGTAACTTTTATCACATTTTCATTAACTATTTTATGTACACTATGTCTTATACAAACAATTTGGAAATCTATGTCAAAACAACATTTTAAAACCCAGTAACATGTCTTAAATAAACTTGTTTGCATAATATAATTATTAATCATCATTATATATATATACATATATATAATGATAATTTTGTAATAAATATTAAATATAATACACATATTCATGTACACACAGCACTCATTTTAAAATATTTTTCATACACTTGCAAATAAAATAATAATGCACTCTGCAATCACAATATTTACAATACATTTTATGAATAATGTCATATTCTTTAGTATCAGAGCAATATTACGACTCTTTTCCTAGATCCATCTTTTCAGTATCTTTTTCTCTTTGTGCATATCCCTTTTCCATCGATGATTCAGTTGCAGAACTCATAGAGATATCCTTTTTCTCCTTTACAGGGTCATTCCATTCTTGAATTTTAGTTGTACCAAACACAATAAAAGTGAAATTTCCAAGAAAATATATTATGGATGTTAAAAAGAACATATTTCTCCATTCCTCAACACTATTCTGAAGATTGAAAAATAATAAAACATTAATAAATTCTGCCCGCCATTTAGATTATTTTCTTTTTCACATATTATCTTAAATAATTAAAGTACATTAACACGTTGACTGCCACGCGTGTTTTCAAAGAAATCTCTGTCAGGCCACGCGTGCAGGAGTACCAAGCGTTCTCTGCTAGGTGCTCCCGTCGATATTTTATTAATGCGAGTCGCTTATCTGGTGGTCTCAAGAATGATCTTTCGTTTCGTTTGTTCGCAACATTAAAACCACTAGCTGTTGTTGAATATAATGAAGGAAAGTGCGGTATACATTATTCCAACCAAACAGCTTTTAATGCCACCACAATTAGAAAAGGAATCAAATGGTACAGAAAACTTGGCATTCAACTACTTCTGGGAATTTCTGTTGTAAACGCTTTGACGGTTTACAAAATTGCAACAAGGAAGAATATAAATATTAGAATATTTAGACAATTATTATTTGCAAAATTATTAGGATTGTCCGAAAATACAAAAAATCCTTGTCTTCGACAGAGTCAGCATTAATATCGCCGTTTGGAAAAATAATTCTGGAAGAAGCATTAGACGCGCATGCAAACTATGTTATGCAAATAAAAGACGTCGAATGGACCGAACAAAGGCACAAAAGAATTTGAAGAAAACAACAACTTATTGTCCAAATTGTCCTGACCAACCTCAATTATGTATAGAATGCTTTAAAGTTTTACATTATTATTAAATAATTTTTTAATAAATCATTTTCGTATTACTTTTATAACAATTCAACAGTTTTATCATTATGGAATATCTTTTCAAATACCTGTGACGATCCTTCGCAAGTAGTCAAATAAGCGACATGGGTTACGCGGTCTGGCTAGAAACTTTGCTGACACCCGAATACGGGTGTCGTGGCAGTCAACGTGTTAATGAATCATTAATATAAAGACGTTTGTGAGTATACGACATAAAATATTAATAATTAAGGAACCTATGACAAGTTTACATTCTTCCCATTTTACAACCTCAGTTCAATCACTCAAATCATTATGATATAGTTAAGCAATAGCAAAGAAGATTACAAGAGAAATATTCCAATTAGTTGACTGTGGTGTTAACGAGCTTTTGCAAGTTATTAGTATAAATGAGAATCGGGGCCTAAAACCAATATATTGATAATATTCACGTAGTTGTAAGTTACAACAAACTCCTGTAGCCTCGCATATGCAGCTATGCGCAGGTTCTTTAAGTTCGTCCGACTTTCATTTATAAACAGAAGATAGCGATCAGCGGCCGGTAACCAAACTTATGCATACGCTACCATAGACCGATAGCTTTTCGCGAATATCTCGGAAAATAAGTACCCTTTATATATATGGAAAAAAGTTGTTCAAAATATCAATTTCTATAACTATATTGAAAAATTATCCGAATTGGAGGGTAGGCAGCTTTTCTACAGTTTCGAAAAATATTGTCTGAGAGTAATTTTTTTAATGAGATTTCAAGATCGTCATCATCCTTTTTAGTAGTACTTATCGACATATTACTCACCTTACCGATTTCAATAATTTTTAGATACATTGTAAAGATCAACATTTTGAACAACTTTTCTCTCTATATATATAAGCGTCGCTCGGCCCTTAGTTTGCCAAATATTCACAAGGAATTATTGATATCGCTACAGTGAATTTTGCCTATAATCGTGCGTCCGTGACAGGGCACCCGTTACTATTGATTGTTTGCCGCTTCATGGAGGTCAGATAAAATGACGCCTCAAGCAAACTTAATTCTTATTTTTTGTTTATAGTTTATATAGATTTGGATTAAATGTCATTTTATCCAGCAATCGTGAGGTGGCGGCCAGCTACCAATACCGACGCATACCCTTTCATGATCGTTCAATAGTAGGCAAAATACATTGTGGTGATACCGATAATTTTTTGCAAATATTTCAATAACTGAATGGCGGTTATATATATAGAAAAAAGTTGTTCAAAATGTTGATTCCTAAAATATATCTAAAAATTATCGAAATCAATAAGATAATTGAGATGTCGATAATTATCAACGTTATCTACCATTACATGTGTTCTTTTGTTCTGTGAAATTTTTTTCTATATGACCATTAAGTAACGGAGATATTTAGGTATTCCGATTTGTATGTCCCACTCTGTATGTAGAAGGTATATATGTATACTATCAACTATATACTATCAACTATACTATCAACTTGCAAACGTTCATTAAAATTGAAGTCGATCAATTGGGATCTTACTCTTGTTAGTATAGAACGTCAAAATTCTACTCGTATCCTATCATGGTAAAGTTAAGGCAATCTATCTTTTGACGACATTTGAAATATCGATTTACTAACAAAAGCTGCAAAGTACAATCCTTTCCGAAAAATTCTTCTAGTTTGTATACGAGTTGGAACGACCAATCCAATTACCGTTTAATCAACTGTTACAAGTGTACATATCATGTAAGTAATAATACGTATATTGTATATAATATATCGCAAATAAAAATAACGACGAAAAAAGAAGGGATACAAACACACAACGACATGAGTATTAATTCGACTTACAAAAGATCAAATTTTTACGATTTCTACTTTCTCTTAATAAAGCATATTTAAAATGTTGTTCAACTCAGGCTGTACATTAGCTGTATTTGTTCTATCTGTCTGAATTTCAAGAGAATGCCAGGAAAATCAGCAATAATAGTATAATCTAATTGCATAGAGAAGAGTAAATTATTTTAGAAATAATAAAGAATTATTATTATACATACCGGATGTTTAACGATGACACTGGCAATTAGCGGAGCCAAAATGCTACAAATATTTGCCACGGTATTTGTAATGCCCATCAAAGGACCAGCGAAGTTTGGACTAAGATCCATGTGATTGACATTATGTCCACAATAAATAGCAACATTACTAGCAACAGCGAATATTAAAAGTGCTCTTGCTATTCCAGGTTCTTCCTTAGTAACATATCCAAGACCGATTAATATAATTGCTGGGACCCATTCACCGATCGTATTACAAACTTTTCTCGATGCTTGTACGGTTAAAACATTTCGTTTAATCAGGATATCCGAAATATAGCTAATTGGGAAACTACAAATCCATGCTGCGAGATATGGTAGTGCACTCCATAGACCATTCTAAGACAGATCAAAATAAATATTTTAAGTTTTAAATAAATAAAGTTTTGAACTTTTTTTCGAGTATTTATAAAAGTAAATAGCTGTGGTCCTCCAATTGAAGAGTCCAAAGGAAAGGATATTGTATCGTGTCCGCTGTTTTCTTTCCGTTATATATGTATATATATATATATATAAAATTTGATGTTAGACCTGAGACATATAATAGAAGAATGTGAAATAATGGGAGGATCAAAGGACATAAGAAAAACGCTAAATGAGACGGGAGAAGGTTTAACAGAACTGAAAGCAATAATAGAAAAGAAAAGGGCAAACGACAGGAAGCATGCAAAGCAAGGAGACTAAAGCCCAAAATTGCAATAGTTTTTAGTCATTAGTGGTTAATTTGTAGTTCCTAGTTTTAGTTTTTGGAGAATAGAATAACTAAGAGAGTGCAATAGAATAGAGTGGAAAAGAGGGGAGGTAGATATATAAGAAGAAAATTAGACATAAGAGATGTAAAACCGAAAGTTCGTCCAAAGCCGAAAGGCACGGACAAGCAACAATAAATAATAAATAAATAAATATAATTTGATGTTCATACGATATAACGCTATTTTGTAATGAAAAGTGAATATTTATCGAAAAACTTAGTCGGTTATTCAACAGATGCTACAAAATGTCAAATTAATATTTCATATTATTCCACGAATATAGTCACCATGTTTGCTTCAAAATAAATAATAAACGCTATAGTTGCGCTTCTTTTCTATGTTAGAGTTTTCTTATAAAACGCGTTACATTCATAAAAACTAAAGACAATAAGGCTTGAAGAATTGAGATATTTGCGAAATCCATCTGGTAAACGTAAGTCCACTTTTTCAATGGAAATCTCTAATAAATCTCTATGTAAAGTTTGAAGATCGTTCTGTCATTCTGACAGTCGACGAGGAACTTTCAAAGAACTGAAAATATTAAGTTAGAATGTCATTTGAGTGTATTATGTGTACAGTGCGCGTAATGAGTGTTATGCATATGCAGTGTAACAATATTTATATTGTAGCCATATTTATTACAATATGTATACGTTTAAAGAACTTTCAGACATGCACTTTTGCTATGTTGCGGCGGACGACAATAATACAAAAGCCCGAAGTTTATACACCGAAAAATATTCCAATAGGACTATACCCAGCACAAAGATATTTTGCAAAATAGACCAACGATTGCGGAATACCGGTACGTTAAATCCTGTAAAATATATTCAAGAAAATTCAAGAAGAAAAGATCTTCGCAAATGGATGAGTCGGAAAATCGAACGCATCACCATATTCTACCAACTCAATGCGAGGGCATTTAAATAGTTGTTTTGGAAACAGGTGAATCGGTCGAAGAGGACCCGTGCTTTAGCCTGCTCGGTCCCCAGATTTAAATCCTTTCGGCTTTTACTACTGGAGACACACGAAGACACAATACGTCAAAATTTTAAGAGAAGAGTCAGGCTCTGTTTACAAGAAAACGGGGGACATATGGAACATCTATCGTAATTTGTTTGTATTTTTTGTGAACACTCGTGGCCGGGACAATCGCGGTGCGTGTGTGATTTTGCTGTGAACACTCGCGGAGGCAAAGGATTAGAGAAAACAATCCTCTTTACTTGGAAATTTCATAGGGCGGTTTTCAATATGCTCTTATGGATTTCGAGGCAAGTTTAATGTTCAATCTAGCACTTCTTTTGCGTGATGGTTGTTGCGTGAGATTGTTTACATCTCTGAATACCATGGTTTTCTTCTCTACGACTTATGCGAGATAAGCTGTCGCACACGTGTCGGTAGGATTAAATGGACACTATGCGCTCCACTGCTTAGATTGCGCTCCTTTCGTTCATGTAAGGAGGTTTGCTCGCGTGCAGGATTATTTTGGTCGATTTGTAATTGCCAATAACTAGAAAGCAAAGCCGAAAACGCAATTTTTTTATTCTTGATTTTCGTCTTATTTCGACGTAAAGAATCACCCCTTAAATTATGTAGATATAATAGCCGAACACCCTGTGTATATACATTATACATATAGTATAGTAACGCAATTTAATAGCTCTCTCTAATTTCTAATATATGGTAGTAAATATTTAAATTTCGATTTATGTAGAATTAGCAGTTATTTTTCTTCTGGACTCTTCAATTTCGTGAAAAGACTGATGTTATATTCTTCGAAAAGAAACATTATCACGAGTTTTGTTACATTATATTAATATCTTATTTCAAATTCTGATATCGACAATTTTATTTAAGAATAAGTTGAAAGAGATCTGGTAAAAATAGGAAATAATTAGGTTAATGTAAGGATGCTAAACAATCGGATAAACTTGTCGATATACGCGTAACATGCAAATTAACACGAATATGTCAAAGGATGTATTTTATCTGTTACTTACGTTTTGTATATCGGTATCAAAGACTGATCCAATGTACGAAGGAATTTTTGTTAAAAGCATCCAGAAGCCCCAAGTGTGAGCAGACTGTGTAACCAATAGTGCCCACATTGGAATACTGGTTAATATTTTAATCCAAGGAGTTGACAATTTCTAGAAAAATATTACAATGTTGTTATAATTTAAACGTTCCTTCTTTATTCTTTATAAAATGCGATGAGAAATTTTAATACTGAAATTATAACGTGTTTGACAATCACAATGTTTATGTCGTTTTTTATATTTAATATGGAATACTATAAACTTAGATACCTAGTGTCTATGTTTAGATTAGGAAAGTTTAATCGGGAAGAATAAGGAACAATCATTCTTACCTCTTCTGTTTCTATCATTCCGAGACTATTTTCAATGTATTCTTTTTCATCTTGTGGTATACTTTGATGTTCAGCCGGTGATTCTTTACCAATGAAAAAGAACAGAATACTGGAAATAATTGTTATACAACCCCAAACATAATAACAGCTAGGCCATCCCAAACGAGAAGCTGACAGCTGTCCAGTACTCCATAAACAAAGTACGTTTCCAATCCAGCCTCCGGCATAAACAAAGGTCGCTAAATGTTGCGTGCAATAAATATGTCAGATACTTTTGATAATTACTGGTGTAAGCGTTCAATTGCTAAAAATAATTGTATAGTCTATGTTCTTAATTTATTTTCACTTATAAAATTATCATCTGTTTAATTTTGTCATCTACTTTAACATACTGATTGTCAAAAATGAAATATAGAAAATAATTTTCAGTGCCATCATAAGTTTTTTTCATTTGAATAATTTTTAATGACATTATTTTATTGAAATTTTACATCAATTATTAAAACGAAACGCGCATAATTTATATATGCACAAAAGATGCGTACTGTAGGTAAAGATACATTTATACGCTCATGTACAGAAAATAATTTATCAAAGACAGTCGAGTAATTGAAATAAAATATTAAACTTAATGATTTCTAATATAATTAAAAGAGATCGTTATATGTAGAAATCATGAATGGATGTTAACTGTTGTCTAGATACAATGAACTGCGATGACTGATACAATTTCTTGAAAATATTCTTATCGTTGTCAAATGATTCTATAAAATTACTTTGATTATCGACTGGTTTAATAATGGTTCGAAAACCAAACGAGTCAAAGAACAGCCTTTTGATGACTTTTCGTGTGGAAATTGCTAAAAGATATAGAAGCTTAATAACCTAATTTAATTCGTATTGTTGGAATTGAAACAACATTTTAAATGATCATTGCGTATCAGTATTCATAATCTGCCTCAATGACCAAAATTTGTATTCATTAAATCATTAAAACATTAAATACTTACAGATTCTCCCTCTTTCGTCCATGGGCGCCCATTTCGAAAGTAATGTGTGAAGACACGGTAGAACAGTGCCTTGAAATAAACCTGCGATTACTCTAGTAACACAAATCGCTTCCCATCCACAGTACTTGGCAAGTACGGGAATTAAAAGTGTTACCAAACCACATGCGAATTGCGCCAGTGAGAAAAGTTTATGAGCTCCCCAAATTCGTGCCACTATGCTACCAATAATTTGCGTGCACACATATCCCCAGAAGAAAGAACTCTGAATTATATCCTTAGTGGCGGTGTCCCATTGAAATTCCTTCAATGAAAAGGATCAAAACTGTAGAGAATAACTTAGAAGTAAATTGTTTCGTAGCTTCTACTTTTAACAAGTATTATTGCAATATTTTACCAAAATTAATATTTTTTATTTTACTTGAGAATTTGTGCTATATATGTACATATTAGGTCATCCCATAAGTTCGTGCCGACATGTATACATTTCATATTTTAAAGAAAAACAAGAGAACTTTTATCGAGACGGAATAATGTCCCTACCAGAAAAATGGGAAGAAGTTGTACAACGTGAGAGAGATTACATTTTTTCATGAAACTGAAAGGTATGTAAACAATCTTAACATATATAACCGCTCGAAAAATGGCACGAACCTATAGGATGACCTAATATATAGAAAGCGATTCGATTTAAATACATATGTACATAATGTGTATGTAAACGCGTGCTAAATTCCTTCTATACATACACATACACACATCGCACGCGTTTAAATATAAATTACGTATACAATATGTACGATCAATAATTAAATTCAAGTAATTAGTCGATGTACAATACAAAGTATATTTGAGTCATTTGAACCATTTTATATATATTTGTACATTTTATAATTACGATGGACATATAAAATCACAGATACTAATCTGACAATGAGATTTATTCGTTGTAACTATTACGTATTTTGACATTCAAAATATATAATAGCCATCTACATAACTGCACCGTCAACTGCAGGTGTTAATTTTCTACGAATCGATATTGCTTTCTGTATATAAATCCATTCTACAAAATGATCAACAGATGAATAATTAATAAACAGATCGAAAGATGGGAAAATAGTCATACTTCGAAAGCAGGATTTGCAGATTTGGCATTAGTCATTGCTTCTAACGTCACTGATGTAGTGACCCTAATGGCATAACAACAGAGAAAGCCCAGTGCCATTAGAAGACTCTGTGTGTGTCTACATCCATATCGTGCTGTAAATTATAAATTAAAGAGTTTCATTAATGGTAAGAAACAAATGATCGACGTACGCGATATACTTGTATAGTTATAGAGAGTGTAATGTCAATTTTACTATGAACATTAAACGCTATAAATAAATAAAGTGTTTATTATTTAAAAAGAGTATACTATTAAGTTGGAAAAAAGTGCTGTGTTATCGGTTTCAAGTAAAGATATTAATTAAGAAATAAGTATTCATGAAACACGTTTTTAGAAAATCCTGTATTTGAAATTGGTTGCTAATGCTACTATAGAACTCATAGGAAAATCAATTGTTATTTTACTTACAAGGTTAGTTACAACCTTATTATTTCGATAGCTGTAACAAAAACTTTTAGAAAGCGATAATTCTTTGTAGATCATTTATTCTATAGTAGTTGTGATTATGTCATACTACTCATTTTATAGATATTATTTTGCTTTATTTACATGTTTGTTAGGTATTATAAAATCGTGGTTAAAGCGAAATAAAATGTTATATATGTGTCTGTTTATGAGTAGTATTCATTTACACGTGCTTCTCATGTGATCCATCGTCGCAGACGTGATTGCACTTGAAACATAAGATTTCGATATCGCAAAATTCTTTTTGTTTTTCATTTCATTCTCAAATAGTTTCATTTTGTTCACCCGAAAAAACGAGCTATTTTTTCGTGATACATTACCACTCTTATTTTACACAAATTTATACTTTCAAATACGTAATATTTTATTTAAGAACTCTTAAAGAAATAATAGAAGAAAGTATAATTTAAATAACGCGAATAACGTGACTATAGAAAATAGAACTTAGCTAATACATACTTATTGTTACATCTTATTTGCACATTCTTTTTTTCTCTTTCCTTCCTTTCAAGGTTTCGATTAAATCAAAATTAATGAACGGATACGATTGCTATTTCATAAATAACATTAATCTTTTAAACCGTGATTTATCTTCCTATTATCCGTTTATAAGTTTCGTTGGTTGCTGTTCGATAGTATGTTATCGTACGATTAAATGATACTAGTTTAAAGTTCTGTTATAACCCTTGAACGACAATTATCAACCGGTTTGAAGTAACTTGTTGCATTCTACGATATTTCTTGCATACCACGATCGTGCAATGCAGAGAATGCGGATGAGCGATTCGTTTATTCCATATTTCTAGGACATCGCGGGAAATCTGACATTGACGAACCGTTGGCGTCATGTCTTGGAATTCAAAGCGATTCGTCACGTATTTATGCTATGCACGTTGAACAAAATACATTGTGTTCTTAAGCATTTTCGCAATTAAACGAATATTTAATGTATATCGTCAAGTAGATCTTACCAAGAAAAGATATTTCTATACGAATACACATGTACATAATATGTATATAGGTATATTAATTATCATTAATGTGTGTAGTAGTATGATAAAAATACTAATATTCGTTACAACTTTAATGGAATACTTAAAATAAATGAATTTATTGACCACTTTAAAGACAGAGAAGCCTAGAAAAGAGGCTTGAAAAGTTGGTAAGAATATGATATTAGATATAAAAAATCATTGCACGAGTGGGAGAATCCAAACACGTGAGAAGCACGATTTTAAATGAGGACAAACGTCACCAATCTTCGCACAAGTCGTGATAAATAAAATTTATCTTTGATCAATGTCACTAAATCAAAATCAGATATTGCTTTCTATACTTCGATTTTATCTTCTAGAATGAACAATTCCATTATCAAATCTATTTCTTTCGTAGTTTCTATAAAGAGTACCAGACGTACCTAATAATAAAAAGCGTAAACGAACTTTGTCTAAAAGAAAATCATTATTAGAATTAAATCGCTCTATTATAAATGATATTGTATATTTTAAAACCTATCTAAGATTTATTTATGAAAAGATCATGTTCGTTTCATCAATGACGCTAATTTGTTCAGATATTGTTGTTCTTCATGTTGGTGAACTGAGAAGAGAGATACTTGGGAATTGAAACGAATAAAATTAATACGAAACGAGATATACATACATATATGGTAAAATAAGTTTAGTTTTAGATTTTAATTAAATACCTCTTGGTTTGGATGCCGGTATCTGCATCCGCCCCGAAATAGAAATGATGGAGACCCTTTTCGTTGCATGGGAATGCGTCATATCGTTAATAAAAATACTCGAGCGTGCACACAATTTGTTAGGTAGGGTCGAGTTCCGAAGTAAATCGCAAAAAAGACACTACGATCCATCAATCGGTTGATCGTGGCTTTATAGTCCAACACCGAAAAGAGTTTCTCCCACTCTTATTTTTCAAGTTGCACGTTCTGCATGCGTACACACAATAGTACATTATCACTTTTCTCCCTTATCTAATTGGAAAACCAGACGAATACATATATTGTTATAAAATACAGTGATACTTTGGAATAGTATTACATAAGACTAATATATAGCGTATCAAACACTACGCGCGTGTATCTAAAATTTTGATATATTTGATTATATTAGCGATTTTTTAAATACAATATACAAACCAGACAAAAACACAGTGAAAATTACATATACTCTATGTTGGAAGGGAAATACACTCTAGTTGAAGATTAAGATAATTTATAATTCCATTGTCAAATCTTCGATAGAAATCGGTATGACTTCACATCTCGAATTGATAAATCCTTAATGACTGTGCAAAATCTTGCAATATCTACATGATAGCTTACATGCATGCTTATATCGAAAATTTAATAAAACTGGACGACCGTAATAGACAAATAATTTCTATTTCGATTATAATTACATTATAATTACCAACAGATTTCGTTTCATTCGATATACTTATACATTGATTGTTTAAATTTAACGTAATACATTTAATTATCCAATTGGAAAATCTCTCAACTGTTCGTCATATTTCACCAGCCAGGGAGAAACTTCTCAATTGTTAGCTCGTTAAAGTTTTATCTTTACTCCTATAATTATATCCATATCTCACGAATGATTGTTTTTCATGAAAGTGCAACGACCCATCGTTCTAAGCATTTTTAAATAGTAAACTAATTGAACGACTTATTTATAAGCGAATATTAGTAATAAATCAAGATGAGATTCTGTTAGAACAAGTAAGACTTCATTTTGTTTAACTTATAAATATCTTTTTGCTTTTAGTAAATACATCGATTTAAATCTTCTAAATATTATATGAAAAGAAAGTTCGATAAAAAAGGTGCTTTACCTCAGGAATTTAAAAAATGATTAAAAAATTGTTTTAAGAATAAATTATAATTGCAAAATAAATTAATCTCAGATACTAGAATGTACTTAAGAAACAGCAGCTATAATGGTATGCATATAAAATTAGATTCTAGGTTACATTGTACGTAAAAATAAATATATATAGTAACAAAGGATAGTTTAGTAGATATCGTGTAAATCGTTACATTAGTTTGTATCTAATAATTATTTTATTTTTAACAAAAATATGTAAAATTTGTGTTTGTATACACGTGCGCGCATTATTGTATGAATAAATTGTGTTGTTTGAACAGTTTTACCTATATCTTTTTATTTTCATTTTCATTTTCATTTTAGATACATTATTAAAGTACAATAATTTCTAAAAATCACATAGCTACAACTTCTTTTATATTGTACACAATATACAACGTTAGATAATTTCATACATAATTTACTAAAAAAAAATATCATACTGCCAAGTGATTCTAAGTAACGAAGTAGTATTATTGCTAAAATTCAAATTTCTTTCTAATATCATTTGAAACTTGAAAAAGTGCTACTGACATTATAAATATTTTCGATATTTATTGCATTTCTTTATTTGAATTCATGTAACATGTAGTTTTAATTAAGGGGGCTCGCGATCGAACTCTATTCATATAGAAAACTGTACAGTTTTATGAAATATTTTCTTCGAAATTAATGTAGTAATACCAATGAAATTTGAATCACGTACCCTGTTATTTTTAATACATTAATAAATTTAATTGCTAATAATTCTAAATGAATCGGATACTCGGTACTTTATATACCTTTCAGCAAAAAAGTTACATGATTTTTAGTATATCGTTTAAAAACTGATAAATTATCATTTTTGTTCTCCGAATATAGACGTTATTTTCCAAATTCCTTCATTCAATACGTTCATTACCCTCGTAAGAATCAGTACTAAAGATATGATTAAGAGAAAAATGTTTTTCTGATAAGCTAAACTTTGCCTAGAACCAGCAAAATGTACAAAAATTATGCAGTAATTAGATGGAACTAGGATAAGAAACGCAGGAAGAAAAATAAGAAAAATTTATCAGCAGGCAAAAAAAAGAAAATTGGAATATACATTCCAAGAACAGGAGAAAGATGATCCTGCTTATGGAGCAGAAATTCATTAAAAGAATATAGATTTTTTTCCCACTTTCTCTTTAATCTTACCTTTAGTGTACAAAATTGCACTATATTTTAACACAACCTGCAGAAATATCTATACGTACGTTTGGATTCTGTAATAAAAAAAGATTTTTTTACATTTTTTGGTTACGAGTCCCCTTAAATAAAAAAATATCATTCTATACATGTCAGATATTTTATTTAGATCAAGAGAACGACTCTCTTTCAAAGAATAAATGTAAGATATTGATGTTTGTTTAACATAGTGATATTGATGTTTATTTAACATGTCATAAAGAAGGATACCTATATTTATGAGATAACCTAATATTTTATTAAAGGCTTCACGTTACCTCTTTCATTCAAGATATTCTAAATTTTGATATGTTACAAGTTAAATTCTTTTTTTAATCTCAGACCTAAATAAAAATTGGTCTTATTAAACTGTTTGATGAAAGATTTGACTTAAGACTAGAATATAGCAAAAGCAATCTTGTACCTTACGAACGTGGAAACGAACAGTATATTATCGACGCTAATCATCTACATATACATGTATATTATATATACTTAGTTTTGTAAAGCACAGCCTCTTTTTCATTATCTTAGTCGTTCTGTCGTCTAAACATCCTAAATCGTTTCTGTACAAAGAGATATTGTCTCTATCCCTTACACTTAAAATTACGTTTAATAACTTTTTTGATATTTACTAATATAAATACATATATCACATTGTCGATTATCAACCACGTTGAAGAAGAATATATTTACTGTAAATCATTGGTCGCAATCGGCACGAATCATAAATTTAATGTTTGCGGAAGATTAAATACATTTTGTATTCCACCTAGACTCTAGAGATTATTTAACATATTGATTGTTTGAAAAGAAACTTTATGAATGAAAAAATGAAGGAAACAATTTCAAGAATTCTTGGATCTTAAAATTGATCGTTCCTCTAAATCTGAAATAATAAAAGTAGTTAGTCATTGATTAGATATATCGAATTACATATATAGAAATTACTTAGATCCAATTTGTATACGTATATGATGTTACAGAGAAACCACATACGGTTCAAGTTTTATTTGAAAAAACATTTTGAAAACGTACATGGCGCTTGCGACGTTGACAGAACATAACCCAAATATTTCTGCATATTCATATAACTGTTAATTCTTTCTCGCTTTGTTCTTTGATATTCGTAGTTTTAGGATTGTTCCATGGTTGAATTTCAGTACTGCCAAAAATAACAAACATTAAATTTCCTAGAATATAAATAGCAGCGGACAAGTAGAATACTATATTCCACTGGGTCACATCTTTCTGCAAAGAAACAAATTAAGAAAATAATTAAATTAACATACGTAGTTATCGATGAAAAATGTCACAGTTAAGATAAAATTTCTTCGACTTAACTACCTCGTCTTTTGTGATTATGCCGCAGACTATTGGTGCGATTATTGCAATTATAGATGCTATACAATTTGTAATGGACATCAACGTGCCAGCGAAATTTGGACTTATGTCGATATGATTAATTTGATATCCGGATAGAGATCCAGCATTTAAACCTACAGCTATCACAAGGATAGTTGTAGCCACGGTGGCATCGTGCATCGATATCGTACCAAGGCAAATCAAAGCTATCGCTGGTCCCCAGTGTGCAATCGAATTGCAAACTTTTCGAATTACTTCTCTTGAGATATTCTTCTTTAAAGCATAATCAGCTAACCAGCATGTTGGAAAGCTTAGTATCCACATCGTCAAATAAGGGAGCGCTGATATCCAACCGTTCTGAAAAATCGAGATATCTATTTTAATGTAACAATTTCACATTCTGTTAAATATCAACGATACGTTACGAACATGTTTTATAACTTTACCGATCATATGGCAAATACATAATATCGTCCACGTGATGTCGTAAATTAAAAAGAATTCAAGAACATCGTAAACTTCGATAACACAATAGGACATAGCGAGGAATATTTATCAACATGAGTATTCTTATCTTGATACGATTGTCTATGATGTAGTGTATAATTTACTATCGAAGATGTTATCGACCTTTATGTGTCAAATTATCAGAAAAACAAAAGCTAACAGCAATCAGTAGAAGCGAAAAATTGAGCATACTATTTATCTATTAACTATTATCGTTAAATGAAATAAAAATTACAGTCATGTATGTGTACGCTGTACAATATCTTGAAGAAAATGAGCCAAATTTCAATTGACATTCGATTGATAATTTCCCTAAACGTAATGAATTACTCCCGAAGAAAAAAATGAAGAAAATGAAGAAAATACTGATAATCTCACCGTTAATCCTACTACAGTGAGTTTGCATGTGTAACAAAATTGCAAAATTTTAAAAGACCGTTCGTACAATACGACATTTCTACAACACATATAAGAAAATTGGAAGAAACCCTTGTATGGTACACAACACAGTTTTGCCCTAACACGGTTTTTACGTAATAGGAAGATCGTTCTATTTTGCGATGTGGTATACATGTTAAATTTCAATTTTAATGTTTCAGTGTTTTATCTATATTTTATCTATTAAAGTATTATATTATTACGTACCTCCTCCAACTTAAATTTTAAGATATTGTTCATGTAAATTGGTAGTTCTGTGATAAGAGTCCAAAAGCCCCAATTTTGTCCACAATGTACAATTATAAGAGCCCACATCGGTACTGAGGTGAATATAGCTTTCCATGGTGTTTTCAGCGCCTTTGGAGAATCACAAACATACATAAAACATACATCAATGATCCATAATTTCTAATATATTAACGTCCATGTTCGATAAAATAGCTTAAAATATGTCATATTTGATAAAATAAATGTACGAATTGACTAATTATTCTGCTGTTTGATGTTTAAAAAATAAATTTTTAATCGATATATACATGTGTACTATCGAAACAAAATTGCATAAAATATAGGTATTGTTTTTATAAAAATGACATTTATTTTAGTGTCTATGCGTCATTTATCGTCGCTTACATACGACAATACAACCTATTAACTTTATCATAGATTTTTCTTCTAATGAACATTTCTGCCAAAAATATGTACATATTCGTATATCATACGGTAACGTTGATTTCTAAATAATTTCGCAAATGCATATTATGTTTTATGGTTTTTATGTTAGCGAACGGCAAGTTTTCAATTGATCGATTGATATATACGGGTATATATATATATACATACATGTATATATGTTTACATCTAGTAGATTATATCATAAAATATGATTTCTAGATACATGTTGGATAATCATATTGTTTCATTGCATCGTTTTCCTCACAACACTGACGCATCATGTTACATGGACACTTAATAATGTTTAGAGTACGTAGTGACGTAGTATTAATATATATTAATGCCCTAACGTAGGATAATATATATCACTGAAACATATATATGCGTCACTGAAATAACATTCACAACTATAAGAGGAAAGTTTACTCATATGGAAAATCTAATGCAAACGTTATACTAATCTGTAAATTAAAAAGTGACTTATCAATACCGATGACGTTAAATCTATAATTCTCTTGAAATATGTTTCGAGTATTATACACACGATAAAAAGAAAGTACCTACGTACAGCAAGGTAAACCTTTCGATTTTATTATAGAGAAAAATAAAATATAAAACAGGATATATATCTACTAGACGTAAGAAGGAAAAGTACAAGCAATGTCGTTAGAAAATATAAATATCACTGGGAAGAAAATATTTTTACCCTTTTGTTATCTGATTTTTCTTTATCCCCGGGAGTTTTTAAGCTATCTTCTATATATCGCCTTTCTTTCTCCGATATCCCCGAGTGCTTAGAAGGACTGTCCGAACCAAAAATGAAAAATACAATGGCCCAAATTATCGTTAAAACACCAAACGTATAAAAGATAGATGGCCAGCCAACACTTGAAGCTGCTAATTCTCCAGAAATTGGAAAACAAATCACGGTCCCAAATTGTGCCCCAGCGTAAGCAAGCGTACCTAAAATAAATATACGTACTATATTATGATATAAACATATAAACATAGAATAATGTTTAAATGTGGAATTTCAGTTAATAACAATAATGTACTTGACAAAATACGACTTATAACAAAATGTTTATTGGATTGTTCGTACTAGAAAATGCACAGCGAAATTTAAGAAAAAATTAGAGGATTAATAATTTACTTTAAATTATTTTCCTTAATAATGATCTAAACATGTATAATACAATGTGTTCGTCAGACTTCAACGATATAACTAAATTTGACTTTTAGTTTATCGCCAATATTAAATTTGAACAATTCTGTGCAAACAAGTACAAATCAGGTATTTTATGAGCATCGTTAAATCGGTCAAATAAAAATTTATCTGTGTCGAGGACATTGAATGGGAATATTATCGACAAGTTTGTTTATTTAAGGATTGTCGATTAAAAAAGCAAGTATTTTTCGATGTTAAGTTAGTTAAATTAAATAAATTAATATTGTACACCAATATCGATCAATGTAAATGATTTTAAACGAAAAGTACGTAATATAAAAAATCCGCGTGTTCACAGCGCTTCCTTAATGTTCCGTATTTTTGTAAACAAATATCGTAAAGTATAGAGTAGTAAAGTTCAAATTTAATCTAATAACCTTGCGATTGTGCTATCAGGAGTAATTCACTTGAAAACACTTTCTGAGTTATTTCCAATAAGTAACATACACTAATAATATAAGCAGCATAACCGAATCAAGGGCAACGCGTTTTAAAAATGATCATCTATCATGGCATACGATGTATTTCCTTCTCTGTAATAACGAAAATTGAAAAAAACTAAAACATTTTTGTATCGTATAGTAAGTAGTAGATTGCGAATTTTACAACTACTTTGATGAATATTAACTGGATTAGGATAGCATTATTTAGCACGATTCGGTACAACTTGACGAGTTTATAAATTAATAAATACTGAAAAACTTAGATAAAAATACGAAACAATGCTACGTACGTCAATATAAAAATGTTGAATCAGCAGTAATAGAAAGATTAAAAGTAAAATAACCGAATAATTATTAAAGTTATTATACAGGTATCTTAAAAATGTATTACATAAAGAAGGTTATTCATCAGTTCAATTCAATTCAAATTCTGGACGTATACGGCCAATTATACATTTATTGCACGTGTCAAAATAGAGGTCATGAGCATTGACCATTCAAGGATATGTATTGAGTATTCAAGGATTATCCTTCGTCGCTTGTTCTTTAGTGTGTAGTATGCGTATTACAGCATAGTTGATTAAGGAAATATAGGAAGGTCAGGAACCTTCGACTGACATAAAATAAGCTTACGCTATAGAATCGATCAATGTAATGACATATTCTGGGTCATACGCAATATGCAAAACGTTTCGCGTAACTAAGATAATCTGTGCTATATTATATTCAATCCAATAATATTTGTTGAATTTAAGAAATTCACAAAATCGTTGTGATTAATGTTCGTTTTTCTAAATACCTTCTTAACAAGTATAAAGTATTTGCTAGTTTATATTTATATGACATTTTCATTTAATTCTTATTCGCAAAATCTTCTACCGCAACTTGGTGTTGCTAAAAATCTGAGACACCCTGTATATTCGCTATTTATTGCTTTTATTAATCGGAAAGTTCTACTATTCTTCATTTTTTTCTTACCTCCGCTTAATCGATCCTACTTAATTCGCTTTTTTATAGCTGACATTTCAATGGTTAGAATGCACAACACATACGTGTCAACTACCTGTAATTCATAAAAATTCCTGGTAATTATACAGAAAAGGGCACACTTCGCCAATTCCAATGATCTTGAAATATGTTGTCAAGGTTAACATTTTGAATATCTGTTTCCTACACACGTTACCGCTGTTTGGCTATAGTTTCTAGGTGACATCCGCAAAAAACTTTGATACAATTTATGTTACGATTATGTTTCATTCTGGAGTAAGCGGACGCATTTTTATATAGTCCAATCTAAATTCATCGATGACAGAGACAACCATTTTTAATACCGTGTAAATAAATATTGTGTAAACAAGGGTTATGGAGCGGCTGAAATAGAACCGGTTGACAGTAGGCAATCGGCAATGCACGCGTGAAATTGTTTTCAACGAATTTATTAATTGATACATAAAATGTTGCACTATACTGCTCGTATATACCAAAAGGTTAGAGTCAACAGATGGTATGATGTAAGTACCAAATTCCTAAATAACCCGCGAGTAAAATTTTCGATCGACCAAATTATATCACGTCCAATTAATATTATATGCATAAAAAATTAGCAATTATCCGTTACTTAAGATGTGGTAGTCTGTCTGATAGTTCTGTGAAAGAAATTAATAAAACAGTTCTCACCAAGTCGTGCTCGTTCGGATGGCGGTGCCCACTTAGAAAGCAGAGTCTGTATACACGGTAAAAGACAACTCTGACACAGTCCCATGCCTACTCTACAAATACAAACACCAATGTAACTCCCATAATGAGCAACAGTCGGTGTCAAAATGTTTATGATTCCGCAAAGCAGTACTCCAACACTGAGTAATTTTTGTGCGCTCCATACTGTAGCTATATAGCCACTTGGTATTTGCATTATCGTGTAGCCCCAGAAGAAAGAAGAGAGAATCAGTGACTGCTCCGTCGATTTCCAATCGTAGACCTAATTACAACAGTCAAACATGGAACAATCGTTTTACAACAATGGTATGAAATAAAATTAACGTTATAAAATATGCGCGTAATTTCAATTTGAAAGATAGAATAACGATGCCTTGGAAAACTAATTGACTTATAATTAGTATAATTGGTATTATGCTAATCTTAATTATAGAATTTCAATTTTTATTATATATACATAGTATAATATATCGTTTTCATTACTAGGAAGATAACGTTAAATCTATTACATGGTACAGATACAATTTGTTTGACGAACAACGGTAACAGTATATTGTACTGCGTAAATCATTCTGTGAAAGTATTCTCTAACTTTCCGCCCATTCTGTGTACATTATACATATACATATAAAGAGTATATATTCTTTTACTCAGTTTTGTTTTAATCGGCTCTCGCCTTAACCGGCCATATATTTTCGTTGCGAAACATACGAGCGTAAAGGAAACTTTATGAAAAAAAGTTCGAGAAAAGGAACGAATATTGTACTTTTCTAAATTTAAGTTTGCTTCAATTTCAAAAGGAAAACGCGAAGAGATAAGGACACGTTTTAAAGGATTTAAAACGTGTTCCTTATCTCACATTTTGCATGTGATATCGAATTAATGTGTGTGTCATTATTTAATTTTTATTGCCTTGTTGATGTTTAACTAGATAATTGTCTTATATCTTGAATTTAAGGTTACATACAGAAAAGAAGACTACAGAAAATATAAAACTTATTTTCAGCAAAACTCGTTTACTCTATATTTATTACGCTTATTTAATAATATAATACAAAGGGTGTTATTAAATCTTCAGTTTCTTGAAGAATTTATCGTTGCTTAATAGTATCCTATGTATGATTTGTATTAGACATTTTATTACTTTTTGAGATTATATACATGAATATAATAGAACCATATACATGTATATACGTATGTATAAGCTCATTTAATATGGACGTATGTTTTGCTGAACTCCTCTTGTTTCCCTTTTCAAAAAACAACATCATTACGTTATCTCATGTAACTCTTTTCAAGAAAATATTTTATAACGGATTAAGTGATTCATTTTATGCTATATATGTACATCTAGGACGTTCATAACGTTATATAATGTACGAACGAATAGCAGTCCGAAGGCTACTGAATTTATCTCGATATTTTTCTAATGCCATAAAAATAATTATAGCAAATTATATTTATTATAGTATAAATATTATATTTATTTTCATGACTCACTGATTATTGTAAAAAATTACTGACATTTATTTTATATGAAAAATTTGGAAAATTTTAATCAAGTCGATCAAATAATTACAAGATATTGTTTACACACTGCTTCTATATATTTTTCAACAACGATATTTTTTGTACGATCATCACAAAGATCACGTTTTAACGTCGCACAAGACTAAAGGAACATGTATAACATAAACGCGTATCCTTTATTTTATGACTGAATGATATAAGATTTTAAAGTAATATAACTAAATACTTAGAATAAATTATATTATCGACACGTATTGCGTAGATTTAAATAAGATCCAAGTATTTTATAAAATATATCTAATACATATCAATATTCAGATACAAATTTTCAATATTCTCGATATTCTCAATACTCTCGATATTCTTTAAACATTCGTTTATGTAAGAAAATTCTTATCAGATTTATATAACTAGTAAGGAAACGTATTTAGATTTCATAAACTCTTCGCTTTTCGTAAATTCAATGTTAATCATGTGGCAACAATGCCGATTATCTTAACAAAAATCTGCCTTAAACAAAATAGGCTACTTCCAATCATGATTCTAAAAGGATATTAAATAATTTGTTAAGGATACTAAATTTTAGAATAAATGAATATTTTATAAAGTGCAATTATAACATATCTTATATATTACTATGTAACAACTGTCACAAGATCCTAACTTTACCTATAGACTTAATACAAATTATATAGCCATGTACATATACATAATTTACCTCGAATGCATGATCAGTGCTTTGATCATTCTGTGTCATTGCAACAATAGCTACCGACATGCTCACTCGAAGACAATATCCAATTACCATTCCAAAGAACTGTAAAAGAATTTGCAGGTGTCTGATGCCGAGTCCACCTGCAAAAGTTTAATATTGTATGTTCTAATATTATAGATAATATATCTATACATATATGTGTGTTACAAAAATTTATATTTATTTTGTTATGTCCATGATTTCTTGGATGCAGTCTAAACAAAGGAGAATCGTCTTTTGGACTCGACAGATTGGAACGCTCAACTCTGTTAATTAATTCGAAATTAAAAAATTAAATCACATATATTCGTTTTATAGGCTTCATCGTATATATTACGTATATCTCCTTCGCTATAATAAATCTATCTATTTCTATATCTTTGATCTAGCTGGAATCAATGATATCAAAGCTCGATAACTTGAAACTGTCACAGCTATTTTTTATGCTATTTATTATGTTACAAACATCTGTTTTTATAACAAATCATTGATAAGTAAGTTCGTAAAACATGTGTTGTTATCGTATTACTAATCTGTTATTTTATAAATGTAAACAAAACCATCCTCAAATGCGTAATCGATATTCCTAATTGCGTAAGTATAATATTTCTAATAAAATTGACTTCATACATCATACATATCTGTATGAAAAGATAAATTTTTTACATTTATTATGTTATACACAGTGACGGCTCGTGGATTTTATACTTACTACTGGTCTTGATTTTATACGTGCTACATGCACATGTAACCATAAACAGTCTCAAATTATTATTAAATCAGCTCGACGATATTTTTTAGCCACAAACATATCGGTAACCCTGCTATTGTATATAGATCACCTTTTCTTTCTTTGGTTCTCTGAACGATAGTCAAATTAGAAGTAGCCCTTTTCAGTGTTTTAATTTGAATGTTTTCCTCGGAAGATCGCGTAGAAAATAGTTGCCTTAACCAAGAATTCTCGGAATTCATATTTAAGGATTGATATACTCGCGTATTAAATTATGATTCGAATTACATTAATACAACGAATAAAAAAGAACTTTTTAAGCATTCACATCAAAGATAGCGAGCGAAACGCGCGACATTGACTACAGCACAAAACAAAATATCTTGAACAAAGAAAAGATTAGTGAGAATGCGAGGAAAGATATTAACGATAATAACGACTATAGTATACATTGAACAGTGATAGACTTTTCTTTAGCCTAGAAGCGATTTTCAAATGCTGTGACCGTATCTGGCACAAAGAAATAACAGCGGAAAGCAAAAGTTACGATATCGACGATTTCCGAAATATTTTATTTCGTGCTGCAGCACGATAACACGTATTGAGTAACCGCTCCTGTCCATACATTATTACAGATTTTCTGTGGTAATTTAATAATTTGGCAATATTTTACACTATACTTTACACGTACACCATTGAAAACCATTTACAGGATTGAAGAATGCAAATTCAGAACACAAATTTTCATTCAAATATTAATTTCATTTGTTAGAAACTTTCCGTATTGTATGTTCTAGAGCAAATAATCAAAAATAATCTTATAACTTCATCTTAACGAAAACAGTAAGAAATATTCTTAAGTAACGATTATATGTATATACATGTATATTCAAGATTTAATTCAAACGATTTTATTCGGTATAATATAATCGACGTACATATATAAAAATTTAATTCAATAGTATAAACTTGATTTACTATAAGTGATTAAAAAGTCGCCTATATCCTACAAATTCCTGCTCGATTTACTTGGTAATAAACTTATATATAGGTATAATAAACTTATATATATTATATATAGCCTTAAGAAACTAAATATATTGTATGTAACAAGAAGATATCGATTTAATTATGAAAGAAATAAACGATAAAAAAATCGTAATATTGCTGATGCATATTGGTCTCGCTAATCTCTCCGATTTCTCTGATTTCATTCAAGCATGAAAAACTTAAACGATAATATCAGTTGTCAAGAAAAACAAGATTAATAAAAGAATTGATAAACACATAAATTACATAAAAAACATCATAGATAAAACATTGAACAATTAACATTGAACGTACTGACCGTTTTCTGTACATATAAAACTTTGTTGATGAAGATCCAAATTCAAGCTATTTTTTTACGGCTATATATCTATAATATTTCAAAAATATTTCAATTATAATTCTAGCTTTTTTTTCTAAGATTATTTAACATTGTGAACATTTCATAGATCATTTTGTAAACTATATACGATAGAATTAGATCTCTATCCCTTTGTTCTTACTAATCTACTAGCTACAACTGTCTGAAAACGGCAAATAAAGTACGAAAAATGTAAATTCAGAGTAAATAAATTTAAGACGCTTCCTTTAAAAAACTGTTTAGTCAAAAGCTATTGGCGCATTTATAAAAAGATACAAGGAATATTTATAATGAAATTTATGGAACTAGATGATATTATTTGCTTAACGCAAAAATTCCATTCAACTAGCAATTAATTTTAAAATGTATGGAACATTTTGGTTTTATCATCACCACCGCTTTTATCGCTAAACATATTTATTCTATTACAAAATACTAAACTATGTACACGAAATTACAAACTGTCAGAAATAATTACTAAATATCAGAATAATTATTAAGTTAATAACTAACTCGCGTAACTAATCAAACATTTTTTAAAACAGAATAACTTTTTTAAAAGTGGACCAAATGACTTGTATTTTTTTGAAAAAAAATTGCGATTGATCGGAATCGTGAAAAAAAGGTAAAGGTCGCTTTTTACGACTTTCTTATCTACGCTTGTTATGAGAATTTAAATTTTCTACACATTTTGAAGATTTATGTCAGTCATGCATGTGTATATTATATTTATTTACTATATATATTCTAAATATATATGCTGAAAATTATATCAAAATTATTAAATGCGGAACGATTAATACAGAAACAAGCGACAGGCATCGAAAAATGTAAGAATCTTTAGATTTTAGACCGAAAATCGTGAAACACTGGATTTTTCACTCTTAAACGTTTATAACTCATAGAAACGTTAACCAATTTCGATGAAATTTTCATGTGTATAACTGACATAAATCTACAAAACATATTGTTTCATTTCTTTCCGATTTTCATTATAAGCTCAGATAAGAACTGCAAATTTTTTAAAAGTATTTTACACGTCATCTAATAAACTAATCCTTCTACTTCTCAAAAAAACAAATCATTTGGTCGAATTGTAAAAAAGTTCTGTTTTAAAGGGTGTTTGATTACCTATCTTATGGAAGTAACGATATTAAATGTTGTTTACGACTTAAATTGTTATTCCATAACATAAATTGATAAAGTATCATTGCAAGTATCATTTGAAATTAGGCGTTATTAAATGTATACTTTAAAAATATTATAATTCGTAATTGTCCAGACATTAGAAATATCTCAAGGTTCAGCTTTAAATCAAAACTATATATATTTACCACAAATGGTCGTTGATCCTTTTTCTGTATTTTCTGCAGGTTCCTCGTTCTCCATAGCTGTAATTTCTGGTACTATCAAACACAGACTGTTCAAATTCTAATCTTTTACTAGATGATTATTCATCATACTTATATCATACATGTCTACTCCCCGCCCACTGACATGCAGCCTCTCCTTTTCCTTACACTTCTATCCCACTTCTTTGCAATTAGTTTCGAATGTTTGCTTCACCAGACTTCGAAAGAACATTGAACGTGTTTCAATGGACAAACGTAAAGATAATTATCAATTAGTCTCTTACACTTGACAGGTGATAACAATTACAGCATTATACGGATTAGAGAATTTAAGAAAGTGCCATTTTTCTTCGAAATACTAATTAATGATAAACTAATATAACATGAAACAAATAAAATAGATAACAATATACAAGTTAATGAACTACTCTTTTATTTTAGTAATATGATGCATATTAATAAAATAATTTTCACTATGTCATTATACTCTAATACTATACAAAATGACATTGTTATTTACATTATTATATTTCAAAAATATTTTACACATTTTCATTTATTTTTTAGATGTTTAATTCGTTTAAGATTATGCTTGATTATTTCCATTTATATAAAACATTACCTTACCATCTTCAATACAAAAAACGGCATTTTTTTCAGCAAATTATTAATGAAATAATATTATACATATAATAATATCTTACATAAAATAATATCTTCATAATACTTAATTGGAAATCGTCTATTTTACCACCATATTATTATAATTATTATTTTTTCGAAAGAATAGTAATCGATTTTAATTTTTTCATTAAATTGTAGGTAAATACGTGTTTTTTTTTTAAATTTATTTCTAGCTTACATATAATTTATGTCGGTCAGCATTTGCATTCTATTATGCATATAAAAATATATCTTCTACATACATTGAATATTAACAAACATATATATTTTATATTTTATATCTTGCGTTTCTTTTTTAAAGGTCTGCCGCAAGTATTGCCATCATTTATATTACTATTATTAATATTTGTATGTGTATTTTCACTAGGTGCTTTTTTTGGTGTTGGACATAATCCTAATTCAGGCAATCTGAAAGAAAGTGATATACTAATATATAACGTACTTATTGCATAAAATTGTAATTTATGCATTTAGTTTTAATTCAAATGAGTGTATCAATAAAATTTCAACAATTATAATGTAATAATTATAACAAACAATACATTTCATAGCCTATTGCTTTATATTATTTTGTACTATTTTTTCTGCGTTTATTTTTCTGTATTTTTCTATAATTTACTAATATCATTTTACTATATTATATTTTACTCATTTTATTAGTGAAAAATGAATAAGAAGGAGAATAGTTTGTTGGAAATATCAAATCTTTAAACTTTCGTTAATCTCTTGTTATATGTTATCATCATATATCATTTTTATTAATTAGAAATTAGCTTCTTATTATATTAATTATAGATAAATTATTGATCAATACCAGAAATTCCGAATTAATTTCTCGATATATTTCTAATACTTCAAACAAAATTAGTAAATATAACATAATTCGATCAATATACCTTCAAAACTGAAATGTATGAGTCTTAAAAGGTTCATTTTACTTACTCCACTGCATTCCCATCCGGTTCTCGAACTTTTTCCGTATTTTGTACAGTATTCATATTTTGTGTTGTACAATTTTCTTTGTGCTGACTTTGCATAGCAAATTGTTGTGTTTGTGTGGAATATAAACTTTTAGAGGATATTTGTGTGGGTGGGACAATTCCATTTTTTTCATAATACTTTTTCAAATCAACCGTAACACTCTTCGTACAGTTGTATGTTTTGTATATCCCAACCAGATAATCCGCAAGTTCAAACATATTCGATCTTAAAGATATAATTATAAATTGTGCATTTTTTGTCCTTTCCTTAATATAATTTCCAACAATTGAAACATTTTTAAAATCTAAGGCAGCATCTATCTCATCCATAAAATATAAAGGAGTGGGTTTATAGTGGTGTAGTGCGAACACAAGAGCCAAAGAGCTTAAAGTCTTTTCACCACCACTAAGATTGCAAATATTTTTCCAAGATTTCTTTGGAGGTCTTACGCTAAAAGCAATTCCTTCGCTAAAGGGATCTAAAGAATCGACCAATTCTAATTCAGCATCACCACCCAATGTAATCATTTGATACATCTCTTTCAATTTATCAGTAATGATAGTAAAACCTGCAAGAAACTCTTGAATTTTTCGACGCCTTGCTATTTCATAAATATCTCGTATTCTATTGCGTTCGGTAGTTATTTTTTCTAAATCAGCAGCACGTTGTAAATATAATGCATCTTTTTCTTTATATTCTGCTATAAGTTGCATATTTGGAACTTCCATAGGTAACTTTTTCTTAGCTTTTTGTAAATTTCCTATAAGAACTTTTTCTTCCAATTCATTAAGTTCCTCTTCTGTTAATTCTTTCAACTCTTCCACATTTTCACCAGGTATTATTTGAAGTTTTAAGTTTGCTATTTTTCTTGCAAAATCTGGTATTTTTTGATTTAAACCCTTAATTGTATTTCTATGCTCTTTTAATTTCTGATCGAGATCTATTTTAATTGCTTTCAGTTTATTCTCCCTAGCCTGCAAAATATCTAATTCTTCTTTAAAAGATGACATAGCTTCGTCTCTTTCTGAAAGAGCTTCTGTAAATTCCTCAAGCTTTTTTAAATATTCTTTTCCTTGCTCTTCTAATTTTTGCTTTTCTTTCTGAATATCACGGAGTCTTTGTTCACAAGTACGTACATCATTTTCTAAGCATTCTATTCGTTGCTCGGTTTTCTTTACATTTCTCTCAGCTGTTTTAATAGCAACTTGCAATCTGCATATTTCAGCTTTAGCTGTATCAATTGCTTTAGATAGGTCAGCTACCTTCTTTTGTTGACTTTTCACAGAACTCCCTGATAATGTATCTATTTCTTTATTAATACGAATTACCTGATTTTCAACAGTTTTTGAATTCTTTTGCACATTTTCCAAAGTTTCCTTTGCAGAGTTCATTACTTCCTTTAGCTGTTGCACTTTTTGTGGGTTTGATATTAATTCTACAGCTCTTTTCTCTTGAACTTTAATTTGTGCCAATAACGATGGTTCTTGTTCGCTTAATGTCTTCACTTCGATGTACAACTTTTCCTTATTAACTTTCATTTCCTTTAAACCTACATTTAACGTATGAATATGATTTTCTAAAGATTGAGATCTAGCTTTAAGTTGATTGCACTCTTCACAAATTTTATTCAAATCTGACTCTAGTGTTTCAATATCTGCTATACATATTTCATTTCTCACAACTTTTTGTCCCATTCTCCCTTTCATTGCAGTTCTTCCACCTCCACTCATTGTTCCTGACAATTCTATTAATTCGCCTTTCAAAGTAACTACTCTGAAACGTTTATAACCATATGCAATACGTGTTGCTTGATCTAAATCATTTGCCACTAACGTATCTTGTAATCCATAATAAAATGCTGGTAATACTCTTTCGTCTTCAACTTGTATAAGATCAAAAAGTCTTGGAACATTCTCAGGAGTTTGTATTCTTTGTTTACATTTTGATACCAAACGCTGTTGCTTTTCTAATGGTATAAACGTTGCACGTCCAATATCGTTTTGTCGAAGAAATGTTATACATGTTTGTGCAGTTGTTACAGTATCGACTACAATGTTATCTAGGGGACCACAGGCTGTTGAAACTGCAATATCATATTTGCTGTCTATAGCACCAAGATCACCCTATACATAAACAGATACATAAAATTCTTATTATACACATGTACTACAAAATACTTTATCTAGAAAGAGATATATTTATAATGCACTATATGTTTATTCCAAGCAATCTTCACAGCAATAAAGATGTACGTTATTCTAATTGAATAAAAATACCTTCCACTTTTTCTTGTACTTTCAAACAAACACACAATACCAAGTTACAGGGTATTTCACTTAAATTAAATATCTAAATTATTTCCATTGCTATTGAAGACAAAAAAAAATGACTAAAAGACATTTAAATTCCCTGAAAGTTACAATTTCCCTTGAGGATTATTCCAAGGTCATTGATATTTATTTACATATCAAATTCGACATATTTTTCATAATTGTGATCGACAATTGTAGTCGACATCAAGACAAGTTCAACAACACGATGACCTTGAAATAATTTTAAACAGTATGATAGCAATATTCAGTCATCAAGTCACTATTAATTTACATACCAATCTTCCAAAAACACCAGGAATTCTACCTTCCCTTTTTTCCCTCATTAAACTGTCTATAATTTTGTTCCTTGACTTGTTTGCTTGCATAGCAAGTTTTTGTTCTTCAAATGAAATTCTCATTCTTTTCAGCTTTGAAGTCATTTCAATTTCCTTTGTTTTCATCTCTTTTAAATCTTGTTGTGCCTTTATTAATTCTCCTTCACTAGAGGGAATTTTGTTTTCTAAGCTGTGTAGTTGTTCTTTTCGTGTCATTAAATTATCTATTGTTAATTTTAAAGAATCTTTTAATTTTTCTAATTTTTCTTTCTCTGTTAATTCTATAGAAGTATACAGTTCTAACTCAGATTTAGCAATATCAAATGCCGCTTGTGCTTGATTAACATCCTTTCTTAAAGATATTAGCTCTTTCTCAAGTTCGGAACGGTCATTCAACAGTGGTTTAGTCTTCTTACTTAATTCAGCCATCAACTTTTCTAATACTACTTCCTCTTTTTCCTTATTTTTCGAGTGTTTTTCAGCGAGTTCCTCACATTCTTGGATATCTTTTATACTTTTTTCTGGGACTCTATACAGTTCTTCTAATTTAGATTTTTCCTATAGAGAATATTTAATTATTTATTTATTATAATTAATAATTATTAATAAAATTAATAAAATAATTATCCTAATCTTTTTTATAAGGATAATAAAATAAATTTTACTGTTTTTAAAGATGCAATGTTAGCTTTTCGTCTTTTATTTGTTTCCACTAATTCTGCATGAAGTGATTCGTCATATTTTCGAATTTTATCAAATTCTGTTGCAATTTCATCCTTGCGTTTCTGTAAATTGTTCCATGTTGCACTTTTTTCCTTAATCACTTTGTTCTTCTGCTCTTTATCACGATAAATTTCTTCCATTTTGTTTAAGAGATCTGATAAATCTTTATCCATTTCATTAATTTTATTTTCCTGTTCCACAATTTCTTTTGATGTTTCAAATCTAAAAAAATTTGTTGTAAAACTCAAGCACAGTATAGTTTTCAAGATAGTTTACCTTTGATAACAATAAAGTTGATGCTGTAATTTCGTAATTGCATTTTCTAATTGCAAATATTGAATAGCTTCTTGCATGGGTTCTTCAAGAGCTGCTTTCTCTTTTTCAACAATTTTAAGGCGGTTTAATTTCTCCACCCTATGTTCTGATAAAAGTTCTATTTTGTTTGATAGTTTTTCTAATGGTTCCTTATAACGAACTGTTCCAATTATATCTTCCAAAAACTCAAGCATACCAGTATCATTTTCATTTTGTGCCTTAGGCTTCATCATTGCTATTTGTTCAACTTCGCCCTAATAATATAATATAATGTAATATAACGTAAAATTATATATTGTAAAGTAATAAATAATAAAATGCATACCTGTAAAATTAGAAAGCGATTGTGATCTAAATCTACACCATAAGATCTTAAAAGTTTTGCAATCTCTTTGAATTGTACTTTTTTTTTATTTAGTTCATAATAAGATGAATTATCTTTAAATGCTGTTCGCGATATAACAAATTCACTGTTTGGCACTATATCATAATCCATTTGCAACTGGAAAATAGAGAGAAATAACATTACTAATTCATAAAACTTGATAAAAGATAATCTTTTCTAATATGTAATATACCTTATCAATTATTTTTTGGAAATATACAGATACTGTACAGCTATTAACATCCTGATATTCATTCGAGTTATGTATTAAAACTGATATCTTTTTTGATCTAATCTTAGATGCTCTATACCCAAATACAAATAACATTGAATCTATAACATTGCTTTTACCACTACCATTTGGTCCAACAATTGCTGAAAAGCACTATAAACAAAGAAAATTAGTAAATCGATGCTGTGACTTCCAGTTTATCAATAATTCTTATTGATACTTTTTAGTTATCTAATATTTACCTTGTGAAATGGGCCAATAACCTGTGTACCTCCGTAACTTTTGAAATTTTCATTAACAATCTTAGTGATCATTAATCTAGGACCATTAACATCAACTTCATTAATTACTTTAAGAGGTGGTGGTATATATATATCATCATCCACCTTTATTCCACCTTCTTCATCTTCGTGTAAAACATTCTCTTCATTAACTTCCATATTGGCTTTAGGAAAACTTTCATTAATACGATTTTCCTCGACCATCCTATTTCTCAATCTATAATATATTTTTCATCCGCAACACAATCTACATTAAAAGATGTAAATTCATATTGTAAAATGGTAGAGGTTAGATACATATCGATATCCAAAAGATGAAAAATATCTATGTGTTACTAATTGATTATATATTTTCCACAAATTAGTAATCTAGTCCAAACTAATTAAATAGCTTTATTATATAAAAAAAACAGGACAAAGAAAGATTTATATCAGTCTTCTATATATACATGTCACATTTCTGTAAAAACTTACGCTTGATATTGTCATAGAAACCACAAATACACTTCCCAAATTAAATTTTTGTTCATATTACAATACAATTCACCATGATTTTGTTTCTAAATACAAGTATTAACACTTTTTGTTTAACATAGTAAATAAATTACATTTGAAAGTAACGAATCAAAGGACGCCGTACTAAATTCAAATTTAAATCGTAACGTACAGATAATCAACTGCAACATTCTTTACGGACAAAATATGAGAGCTATGTATGTTATAATGAATATGATGCATATTATAAACGTATATGTACATATATACAAATATATAATATAAATCGAATTTAAAATGCAATTTTAATTACAGAATTGTTATACCCATACATATATTATATGTGTCCATTATGTTAAATCTGGTTATATACATTATGATCTTTAAGTAAGTCTTATAAGTTAATATTAAACTAACAAACATAATAATCATAAACATATATAAGTTATAAGAATACAGTAATAGAAGCGTCAACTCAGTAGTTGCATTGACTGATTAGTAAGTGTATATACATTTGCTACAACACATTAGTGAAAGTAGAATTGAGCGTTTCTGGCAGCGTATTGTAGTACGCGCCTGACCTACAGCGCGACAGCCGAATAAAATGAGACTTAATTTAAACTTAATTCTTGTCTTTTTTTCATAGTTTATATAGGTTCAAGTTAAGTGTAATTTTATTTGGCTGCATCAATAGTTTTTTGCAAAAGTCATACATGGTTACAGATTTTATACTTTCATTGAATTTTTTGCGATGCGAAAAAAATATTATTTGGATTTGTTTAAAAAACTGCTTATAAAAATATATAATATGTAACAACATTTGTAAATAAATAATTCCTTGTTGTAAAATTTAAGTGTAGGATTTGAATGTATATTCAAGCCCTGCAAAAGGTCACGCTGTCCCTGTATGTACTTCAGACACAAATATTTCAAAATTGAATGATAGGAACGATATACTTATTAAGGGGGTCTATCATCTAGTCTACAAATTTGAAAAAATAGAAAATTTTTTTTTTTATATTTCCAAAGTTTAGACATTCAATAATATGCCCTTAAAAGGATTTTTCAATATTTCAATTATTTTATGAGTTACAGTCATTTTGTGACGCGGCATCTGCTCTTGTCCTGCTTTGCGACCAGGCTTTCAGGACATAAATTAAAATATCGTAAATTAAATTTAAGTTACAATAATAATCTTAAAAAAAAAAAAATGTAATAATGCATGGCTATGTCGTACCGTCGCGTATCGGTACTTTTGCTTGAACCACCCCACAACCAGAATTCAGCGTTTATTCTGGAAAAAATCGTGTAAAAAAGAATATGTAAAAAACCTGGAAATAATAAACAAAAAAAAAAAGACGCGGCATCTGCTCCAGTCCGACTGGAACAAATGAACACTAGACGGTAGATTCTGCCCGAGTATCTAGTATAAATACCCTCATAAAATCTTTATTGTATTTTATCCCTCTTTAATGTATTTTTAATTCAATAATTCAATTGGAACGATGTTTGATGAACGATGTTCTGAAACCCAAAATAATAACAAACCGTTAAATTCGTTAATATGGACTTTTTGCTTCGAAGCATATCCACGCAGGAACGCAGACAATTCAAATTTCCACTTTCCTCGCAGTATGTATTTTTAATGAAGGTTTTATACCCATATTAAAAATCTTAAATGTTATGGGAATCACGATTGATTGTACCATTCTATGAGTAAAATTGCCGGAAACTTGTCTCAAAACTTTAAACGCGTTTTTCTCGAAACTACTTTTTTCGAGTTGGCGTGCACGATATCTCAAGTTCTAATAAACCGATTTATTTGAAATTTGGTGTGAATATTCCTTGTATATTCCTCTATCGCCTGAACCACTCACAGATTAAAATTTTTAATTTTACTATTTTTAAATAATTCGGAATTGCTAAAAAACATGCCAAAAAGGAAACTTTTTCTTCAAACGGCCGCAATTTTGTGAAAAAATACTTTTTTTTACTTTTCCAAGGTTCAAGCTATAGCCGCATCTATACTAATTAAGAATTCATACGGCTTGTTTGCTTCAGATGACTAGAAGGGTTGAAATCATGCACAGCCAGGACACCCTTTTTTTTCGGACCCCTCACTTTGCCAGCTCATAACTTTGTGAATTTTGAGTTTTTTTCAGTTAATTTTTTATGTAATCTTAAAATATCAATAAACAAATGATAAAAAAATGGATAGTAAAAATATTTTTTATTTCGTTTGTACAGAGCTTCAAAATCCGCCCGAAATTCATGCCTCTAGACTAGAATACTCCCTTAAGGTCGCTGAATTTATTTCTTCACTCTCCAGAAAGATATCGAAGAATAAATATAGCGCCCCATTTAAAAAAACTGATTACCTTGCAGTCTCGTAGAAAGAAAATGACCACCAGGAAAACTATTTTCATCGTTGCGTGCAGCCCTTGAAATAGTGTAATTTTATTCTGAAGTTCTTTCACAAAAGAATAAATAAAGATGATATTTAGGTGATTCCATTTAGCTGAGTTATTCTGTGTTATATTGTTTTATTATATATATTATATATGTCCAGTGAAATACTAAAAAGAAAGACCGAAGTATAACAGACTCCGTGGCGCAACGGTAGCGCGTCTGACTCCAGATCAGAAGGTTGCGTGTTCAAATCACGTCGGGGTCAATTTTTGTATTCTTCATTTTTAACTTTTTTCTTAAAAAAAAATTATTTTTTTAAACGCGTTAAAAATCAAGTATATTTTTACATTAAAAGATATAAGGTCTCATAAAATAATAAGCTAATTAGAATAATTATTATATACATATATAACCCTTACTCTATTTGTTTACATTCAATGCTATGAAGTATGGAATATAGCATATATCAAACATGAATGCGTTATATGTAAACACTACAGGATGAGATTGAATTAATTATTGGTGATTATCATTTTTCTACACTTACAGACATGTTTATAAATTTCTATAAATAACGTAATAAAATAATCTTGATTATCTTAATTAGAATCAAGACGCGAATAAAGCTAAGCATCTTCCTTTTCATCCGTGTAATTTAACGCGTGACAAGTTTTACGAAACCAAAAGAAATGGGCAAAGAAAATGATTCTGATAATACAAAAAAAAGGAGAAAATCAGTTAGTGGAAATTCTGGAATATCTCTGAAAGACGGAGATATATATAAGGTAATATCACTTTATATAGGAATTTCTTTGAATTTTCAAGTATCTATTCTTCATATTCTAGGTTATAATTAGTTATGAAGAAAAGGAAGCTATAGAACGTTTACCAGAAAATGACTCTGAAAGTTTTCTCTCTACCTGTGATAATATCCGTGCGGCTATGAATAAAATTGCAAAATTAAAAACCACTGGGGATGTAAACGTTTGTATATCAATCAAGGAGAAACTAAATATCATTAGAAAAATAAATGCAATTTAATAAGTTTAAATTTCATACTTTTAGGCTAAAGATGAAATACATGAACTTCAGATTCAAACATCATTAGCATTTATTGAACTAAAAAAATTGAATAGAATGGAAAAATTCCGTACAAAATTTGCAAGAGATTCTCTTATATCTTCAAAAAGTTCTGTCGATAGCAGACATTTACATTTACAAAACCTGTTATATGAAGTAATGCATTTAAAGAAAGAAGTTGTTAAATGTCTTCAATTCAAGTAATTGTTGTTTATTTAAAATTCTTTTAATTTAATTTTAAACTTAATGTAATTGATATATAATGTGTATATATATGTGTTAATGTATAGGTCTAAAGATGAATTGATACAACTTGTATCAGAAGAAGAATTTTACAAGGAAGCACCTGAAAATATTTCCAGGCTGGTATGAAATAAATTTAAATTAAAATTATTTTTGTTTACATTTCTATATAAGATGATGTTGCAGGAAATAACAAAACATAATCCTCATCAACTAAGACTAGCACGCCTAGAATGGGAATTAACGCAAAGAAAACAACTAGCCGCTTTGTGTGATGAATTGACAGAGAATAAAAAGGCAGTAGCACTGAGTATCGAATCAAAACAAACTCGACTTGATAATCTTGCTCCACAACTTCGCACTATATTAGAAGTATTTTTGACATTTTTGTAAAGCATAGTATTTTTATTCATAATTGAACTAAAATCACCATTAATATTTCCAGGCAAGCAAGCCATTACAAGAAAGTCTTGGTTTGTTGTTGGATAAAGTTAGACAGGAACATCATAAAGCGACATTACTTGCATCACCACTATATGTTCTTTATGCAAAGGCATCTGCATACAGAGATGCATATGGTATCACTTTTTTTATTGCTCAAGTATTTTATATTTTATTGCTTTATTTTTGATAAAATTTTTTCTTCCAGATAATTCTATAATAGTAAAAGTAGAAGGTGATGAAGAAGAAGCAAAGCGTGCAAATAATCAGGATGGATTACAAGAATCTGATTCAGATGCTGAAACTGTCTCTGAAAATGTTACAGAAGAAACACCTGTACATAAAAAAAGACATCATAGGTTATCTAGAGAAGCTAGGCAAGAAGAGAAAAGAACAAAACTGTTACAAAGGCATCCTTTAAACGTAAAGATAATTATTAAATTGAAAAGTTAGTATTCCCAAAAATTAATAGATAATTATAAACTGAAATAGAATATATTAAAACACAAATTTTCAGATGAAACAAAACTGACATTGCAATTTTATTACATGATGTCTCTGAAAGTTGTAACTGTGGAATCAAAATTAAAAACTGATGGTATTATGGGCATTAGTACAGGGTATATCGTATTTTATACACTACATCATTTATAGTGCAAATATTGTTGTTGCTTTTTTATTATAGTTGGCTACAAATTCTCTTTGTTTTTTTTTTAATAGAGATATGCTTATATCAGAATCGATTTTACGGGAGTTATATCCACGAGATTTAGGATTAGAGAGCCCAAATCCTGCTAATTATTATCAGTTGAATCGGCATAATTTAGGCCAATTTTCATCACTTGGATTAGGAATCCCATATAAATGGGCACAAAGAATGGCTGGATTACATTTTATTTCACTGGATACGAGAGAGCAAAAAGTATAAAAATTTTAATATAATATATATGTATTATATGTAATATATTGATACATCGCGTTTACTACATAAATTATTTTCAAGTAATTTATATATTAATGTTTTATAGTTTACGAGTTGTGAAATAACACAAGATAGTGTTGAATGTGTGTTGAGAGAAATCAAAAGACGTGTAATAGCAAGATTAGAGTTATGTACGGAGATTAGACAATTAGAATGCGGAAATTTCCCAAACTTTACTGCTAATAACGATATTTTACCACAAAAACTTAGTACAATTTTACAAAAATTCTCAACAATTTCATGGAGTAATTATTGTAATAGTGTAAATCCCATTTTTCAAGAACAAGGATTAGTATCTTCATTGGACATCTTTTATGAGGCTATACTTCGTCGGGGCAATAGTAAGATATAGAATTATTTAATACATAAATCTTTCTTTTATATTATTCATTAATCCATTCATGATTCATTAAACTTACAATATTTGTTTTAGATGAATTAATTGCAAGAATAGCTATAAAACCAGATTATCCAAAAATAGCACCAGTATTTAATATAAGTATAAATCCTATAGTACCTGCATCTGTGGATATTTTAAGAGATATTGAAAGGGAAGTAAATGTCATGTGGATAAAACCGCCGACATTATCTGCGCAACTTCAGCGATTACGAGCATGTTTCGACATTTATTTGGAATCTGAAACTATTATACCAAAAGAAAAGATCTTCTTCCATCCTGTAAAAGGTCGTATTCGTGCTAGACCATATAAATATTTAGAGCTAGGTGGTGGAATTTTTATTCATCGCTAATCTAATACAGTACAACATGATATATACGAATAAATTTTTGCAAAATACAATTTTTATTGTCTATACAGTAATAGGTACTTAAATGCCAATAGAATCATTCCGCTTAAATTCTTCTACTTTCCACTGCTCTATGTCTCGAGAGCGCAGCATAAGCAAATCTATGTATTATAAATAAAATATTAGATATTAGGTAGTATTTCACGTCTTGTTAGATTTCTTTTTTCCTTATCAAAGGGGTCAAAAGTTCATGGCTATTCCTGGAGTAAAATCGATGCCTGTTATACAAAAATTACAATGTGAACTCCTGATTCATTGAAATTTAAGTATTTACTACTGTATTATTTATTTTTTTATTTATGATTATAAAGGATAACTAAACAAAAGATTTCAAGTCAAAGATAGAGTAATTGGATATATTAAGCCAGAATCCACCAAGAAGTATGCTTGCAATTTATGTTTTAATTTTTTATTCTCTCTGCAAAGCTTGTTACTTTCTTTCCTCAACATAATATTATTTACTTTTGTATAATTATAATATTCCCAAAAGTTACTGATTTTAGCACATGATTCAGGAATCTGAAATAATTTATTTGGAATATCATTGCAATAACATAAACTATATTTGTTTTATTTTGTTTCTTACATTAGTATCAGCACATTCATTATATACTGTATTCTGTATAAAATATTTCTTCAAGTTAAAAAATAAAGGTTCCAAATTAGCGCATATTTTAATTATTTCAAGAATTGTGCAACCTTTTTCCGTAAGTCTTTGTAAATGCTAAAAATAAAAAGCATTATTATACCATAAAAGCGCAGGAAAATAATTATAATAGAAAATATGTTTCCTTACTTTTAATACTTCATTGCTTTTAATAGCCAATTTTTTTAACTGTACAGAATTTATCACTTGAGTTATAGTTAATTCATATTTAATATTTTTGTATTTTTCCTTTATTTTTATATCAGTTATTTGGAGTTTTGCAATTTTTTCATTTCTTTTTTGTGATAATATGTGTACATTGCCTTTTAAACTTTCAATAATACTTTGTAACTGTAAGCATACTTTCGGATACCGCAATATACACATTCGATGAATGTTATCTTGTTCTTTTAAATACTCATACTGTGTTCTTTTGTTTTCAACTATTCTTTGATATTCATTTATTATTTTATATAACTGTTCCCAGAATTTTTCTATGTTTGAAAAAGACTGATGCAGAAGATTTGATGTCATATCTTCCTCCTATTTAATAAAATCATTTACAAAATTTTGATTAATAACTTCCTATATAGTAAATTAATATTATTACCAAGTACAAAATATTAAAAATATTAACGGCATTGTATGTTTTTCTTATAGTTTGTGTATGATTAAAAATTGTACTTTTTCTGCTTATATTATTAGAAATTTCCTTATAGCACTGTTCCATGTGATTTCTCAATTCAGTTAACTCTACCATATTATTTGTTTTAGAATTATTGAATGTACATGTATCATGTAACTCTGTCAATTTTTGTTTGTATTTTCCTATATAATATTAAAAGAAATATTATGAATTTATATAAATTTGAAAATAAACATAAGTAATAACGATATTATAGATTCATAATTTTTATACAAGTGGTTATGAAAATACCAATTATATTATTGATTAATAAAATATGTGTTTCTTGAAGTTTTCTGTGATCTGCATCTGCTATTTTTAATTCATTATATAAATAAGAAATTGTTGCATCCTTAGTTCTTATTGCTCTATCAAAAGTTGTATGGAGATGTTTTACATTTTTATGAAGTTCCTTACATTTTATTTGACGCAAAACATACCTCCACTTTTCATTAATTTTGGCAATATTTAATTTTGAAAATACCTCTTCGCGTTTTAATTTATTCTGTAATAATTTATATTTAAAATGTTATAATAAGAAAATTTAATAAATTATATTTTATACCTTAGTAAAAATAGCGATTAATTGTTGTTTACGTCTTTTGGCTTCTAACTCAAATTCAAGTCTATGTTGCATATAACGTACACGTTCCTCTTCGTTCATTCGAGCAAATTTACTACTTTTATTTTTTCTTCTTCTTAACATTTTTAACTAATGTTTCCTTCGAAAACATACAATGATTAATTAATCACTTTATGTATGTAGAACATTTATTATGTAACAAACTAATAACATATAAATAAATGTACTTACTGCATGCGATACTTTAATAACAAAGGTGTATGTAATTTATATAAAGTAGCTCTCCACTTAAAAAGCACATATAGTAATATGTTTGATCAATAGCACCATCAAAATCTGTATCTGTTTTTCGGGTATTTCTTGTCTATTCATTGTGATGATATTGTTACAGGTAATAGTTTCTCCAGTAGTAGGCTTCAGTCATTCTCTTTTAAATGGTTTAATACTGCCTGTTTTACAAAATAATTAAAAAATATGGTCGAAACTTTTTTGAGAAGAATGATTTTTCTTAAAATATCTTTCTGCATGAAATTTTTATAAAGTTTTTTGTAACTTCGCCATAAATTAAGTCAATTAAATCTTTTTTTTCATTATTATGGCGTGATAAGAAAAATATCGAATAATGCTTTCCTCCGGCATTGTCCTATCATAAAAAGTGAGGGCGAAACTGTAGAAAAGCTAACTATCCTCCGATTTCGATGTATTTTTGGATATGTTGTAAAACTCAAAACTTTGAACAACATTTTTCTATATATGTAAGAAGATCACATAGTTTCCAAGATATTCCTGAAAAATTGTTGGTACCATAGCAGTGAATTCTACTTAGGCACGCGTCTGCGGTAGCGTAAGCATTATATTGTTTACGGCCACCGGTCGCTTATCTTCTGTTTATAAACAAGGGTTCGAGCGACCTTAAAAACTCCGTGCACAAAAGTGAATATCATTAATATATTTGGGTTAGTTTTTTCAATCCAGCAACCATAAGGAGGCCGGTAATGCTTCCATAAAATGGGAACAATTATTTTTTTATAATACATTGTCAATCTAATCAAATTCAGAAATAGAATTAGACGGAGGCAGCAACGTATATGCCTCAGACATCTTAAACAAATGAATATCATCACAATTTCCAAGGACTTGTCACGTAAAATAAAAAACAGGGGGCACGAACGAAAAGAAAAAATTAAGGTAACAAAAAAACAAGAGAATTTATTTCTTGTATTCTGAATTTACACTGACTGCGATTTTGTTCTGAGCTCCAGCCGTGACTTTCCAAGACTGAAGCTCTTACAATTTGACTTTCGGTAACATCTGTTTCTTCTTTGTTTGTCATCCCTCAATATCCCCACTACCCTGTAGGCGTACGTGACCGTTGTCACGCTTCTAGGACATTCGGTGGAAGGACCGTTAGGATACAGATGACTCATTAGGCACTTCGGCGATATACATTGTCGCCAAGGCCGCCACATCTCTATCTCCATCATCGGTCCATCGGATTTGAAGTATGCCGGTCGTGACATACCCCCCAGTTTAGATTGATCTTGGTCCTCTAAGATCGTAGTAGAATTGGTTGGATTTGTTTATAAATCGTAATTCCTATCCTGTGAATTTAAGACAACTAACCAAGGGTATTGTTACTACTGCTAGGGTCAGCATTATCCTGGAAAAAGTACGTTTTCAATCGGTTACCATGTATCTTTTTCTTAATATTGTCGATAGATATAATGTAGTAAGGAGTTTTCACATCGTTGATTCTATAGGGTCCTATCCATTCAATGTCCAACTTATCTCTTTTATGGTCATTGTGAATTAAAACAAAGTCTCCTTTCCTAAACACGGTCTGAGTTTTAACAATCTTTCTTTCTTGGTCTCGCTTGTAGCGTTGCTTATTTTGAATAAGTGTTTTGTGAGCTGTTTCCCAATATTTATTTAACTGTTTTTGCCAAAGTGAGTACATATCGTCATAGGTAAATGCGGGGAATTTGTATATTGCGGAAGGTAAGTTCGCTTTTCGCCCAAAAGTCAATTCGAAGGGGGAGAATCCTGTTCCTTCATGTTTTGCAGTGTTGTATCCTAAACAAATGAAATTAAGTACTTCGTCCCATTCTTTGTCATTGTCGTGTAACGCAGTACGAATTAAATCTTTAACCGAGGCATGTGTTCTTTCGAGGGATCCGTTACTCTGTGGGTGAAATGAAGTTGTTTTGACGTGTTTGATTTTAAAGGCCTCTTCAAATTTCGTCATTAAATCGCTAACAAAATTTTGTCCTTGGTCTGTCAGAATCGTCTTTGGTGCCGAAAATATGTAAATATAGTGCTCAATGAGCGCGTTAATTATAGATTCAGTTCGTTGCGTTTTAAGGGGAACAAGGATCAGATATTTCGTAAGTTCGTCGTGAATTGAAAGTATATATTGATTTCCGCGTTTGGTTTTCGTCATCGGTCCTATGATGTCCATAGCGATTTTGTCGTTAGGGTGAAGTGGTGTGTTTGAGATCTGTGGGGACTCTTTGGGTCTGATACGTGTTAGTTTCTCCTTTTGACATGTGTCGCATGTCCTCACGAAGTTTTCTACTCTTTCAAAAAGGCCGGGGATTTTGAATTTATCCTTAATCCGTTGATACGTTTTCTGTATCCCTAAATGTCCTACGGTGTCGTTATGGTTTTCCTTTATTGCTTGTAGTATTTCGCTTTCGTCTAGTTTTAAGATGGGGTTGGGCGCATAAGTAATTTCCTTGTATGTGTCGTTAAAATATATTAGCATGAGTTTAATCTGTGTTTTCTCTAATTCAGTGAAATCGTTATTTCCTATGCCGATTTTTGTTGTATTTTTAAGAATTTTGTAAAGTTTTCTGATCCAAAGTGTCTCGTCGTATTCTCCTAAATCGTTTCGAGTTAATTGGTAAAATGTTTGATCATTCGGTTTAATTTCTAAGAGTTTCGGGTTCTCGTTGTTCTTCCATTCGTTGAATGAATTAGTGTGGTCAATTAATAGGTCGAGATTAACTATTTCGTTGCGAGTTACCGCGTGAACCCTAGATAAGGCGTCTGCAGCTGTATTATCTTTACCCTTTGTGTATTCGATTTCATAGTTGTATTCTTCGAGTCTAAGTCTCCAACGAATCAGTCGAGTCGACTAGAGGGGTCTTTGCAATTGTGTAGCCACTTAAGACCGCTTGGTGGTCGGTTCGAATAATGAAGCGTCGTCCTAACAAGTATTGCCTAAGTCTTTTCACGGCCCATACGATGGCCAAGAGTTCCTTTTCTGTCGTGGTAGGTTTCTGAGCTACTGGTGCGTTAGGCGATCTAGATAGTGTATTAGATCGTCTTACCTGCATTGATTGATTGTTGAGGCGATTACTAGCGGAAGGCAAGCGACTACTTGACCAATTGGCTTGCCGTTCTTCTCGTGAGTAGCGTTCTAAGTCGGCTGCTTTCTTTTCAGCTTCTTCAAGATTCACGGGTTCAACGATTAATAATGTTCGGCCTATGTCGCGCCTGAGTCCCTTTAGGTACACACGGACAATCTTCTTTGTAGTTTCTTCGATCATTAGCTTGCGTAGAAGTGGTTGTGGGTACTCGTTGGTTACTGCGTACAGTAAACGGTTGAGTATTCTTCTGAACCGAATATTAAAACTCTGCACTGATTCTTCCCGTCCCTGTCTCAACTCTTTTAATTGTTCCCGATATTCTTCCGAAGTCACCTGAGCTGCCACATTGTTCCTCAGTGCGTTGTACAGATCACTGTAGCACTCAATGGGGATGTTGCGGATACTTTGAGCTGCTTTTCCTACGATTTTTTCTACCTTTATTACTTTTAGCAACAAATCTTGCTCCATGCAACGGTCTTTTATACTGCTCACTTCTTTGATGAATTCTTCCACACTTACGTCATCGTCTCCGTTGAGCATTGGAATACAACGTATTGCATCCTTAACTCGTAGAGTGGAAAGAGCGGGTGGAAAATAGCCTCTTTCTTCAACCTCGGGTTGTTCGGTGTCGATGTGCGCAGGTGGGATGCCTGGAATCGTTAACCCGGTCGGTTCGCGTGCCCTAACCGTACTCCCGGTGCGATTAATCGCCGTCGATTTACTTTCGTTGCTTTCGGTAATGATGGAACCAGAATCATCGATCGCAAGGGATCCGAACCCAGTCCGTAGCTCTGCGACGGTTCTCCTAAGACTTCCGAATTCTGCTACCCAGCATCTATTTGTTTCGTCACTTTGCATAGACAAACGTAACATATCCTCTTGTAAACGGGCAATACTCTCTTGCTGTTTTTGAATACTATCCAATATTGTTCGCAACGTTGGATCCGTTGAGGTAGAAGTTTGAGATTCGTTTGTCTTAGACATCTTCCTGCTTTCGGACGAAGATGAGTCTTGGCTACTGAAGCTAGATTTTCTTTCACGGTAACGTACGAAGGAATCCAGTTTACCTTCCTTTGTCACTTCACTCGGTTCGTGATAGTTACTTCGTTGTTGCGGATGACCGTAGTCCCAAATAATTCTATCTTCCGTAGATGATGAATGTCTTTTGGTTTCCGAACAAACACTTTTCACTATCCTGGCAGGATCGCCAAAAATGTCACGTAAAATAAAAAACAGGGGGCACGAACGAAAAGAAAAAATTAAGGTAACAAAAAAACAAGAGAATTTATTTCTTGTATTCTGAATTTACACTGACTGCGATTTTGTTTTGAGCTCCAGCCGTGACTTTCCAAGACTGAAGCTCTTACAATTTGACTTTCGGTAACATCTGTTTCTTCTTTGTTTGTCATCCCTCAATATCCCCACTACCCTGTAGGCGTACGTGACCGTTGTCACGCTTCTAGGACATTCGGTGGAAGGACCGTTAGGATACAGATGACTCATTAGGCACTTCGGCGATATACATTGTCGCCAAGGCCGCCACATCTCTATCTCCATCATCGGTCCATCGGATTTGAAGTATGCCGGTCGTGACAGACTCATCGTCCTGGAAAACAATTTAATCTCTCGAAAAACCGTTTCAACCCATGCCTGTACTCTCCACAAACAACCTTCACAAATAAAGATAAAGTAGAAATACTAGCAAATCACTTCGGACAACTACGTACAATAAAAAGTGATCAATGCAATGGTAAAAAGCTTCTTTGAAAACACTACCGCTGAAAACATCAACGAATGGATAAATCACATTATCCCTTGCGAAAAGCTCATGTTACATTCGAACACCTGAAATTGCATAAAGTATCTGGTCCCTGACAAAATACATAATATATTGTGTAAAAATCTATCCAAAAAATACATACTTTGACTCACATATATCCCAAATGGTATATTTCAAACTGGAATATTTTCCAACGAAATGAAAACCGGCGATAATAACATAACATTAAAACCAGGTAAAGATAAAGCAAAACCTTCAAGCTACAGATAAATTAATTTATTGCTCAAACCAAATGAGGTAAAAAGTCCATTTGCAGAAGTATATACACTTTGCGAGTAAATAAAATTATTCTTCATTGTATACATATGTATACTTTTTCATCATTATAATAGTAAGTGTATTAGTTGTATATTTATTGTTTTATCTGTCTGAGTTAGACTTCCAACCTAAGCCGATCCGAAAAGTCAAAAGATATCTGATTACTTTCTTTGGAGCAAGTCATCTTTTCGACATTCAGTAGAAAAGGCAAACCAAATAGCGAGTTACGGTACGCAGAATACCGCCTACATTCGTTATCATAATCCATTGACTAGGTAAACAGATCGCAGTAACAGAACGAGGTGCTACTGCACAAATGTGTACTCGAATTTATAAATAAATTGACTCTGCGCTGAACCGCATTATCACTAAAGGAAGTAACGAGTGTCAGTAATAAGATTAAGTAATAAATGTGTTCTTAGCCAAACATATTTGACCGAACCCGCCGAAATAGCTGCCACCTAAGTGCACTCAGTGGCTCCACGAATTCTACTCATTGGACGAAACATGAATAGAAGCCAATATGGCGTCAAAATAACGTGTAAATACCCAGAAAATGTTCAGTTTTACATATCTATAATTTTTGAATTAGTGGATTCCGCAACTTAAAATTTACATTTTCGAATTCCATACATCGAAAACTACAAGATTGCAAATTAAAAAGTCAATAACTTTTGGACCCTTAAAGTAAAGTTCAACCCCAATTCTAAATATGAAACAATAAACATATACATTTGCGTAATATGTGAAATTCTATAAATTAATGTATATTGTTTTATTGTAACTGAATTATAAAAATATTTTAATGCATTTAAAAAATGACAGAAATAAATTGGTATGCATCGAGTGTTTCTTATGATATGCATAAGGATTTTGACAGAAATACTTATAATATTAAATTGCTTGTGCTTGTAGGATTGCCAAACCTATGAATTACAAAACAATACAGTTTGCAAATTTAGAAGAAGTAAGTGACCATCCCTTAAAACCTGTCACAGTGATGGTAAGTACAATTGAACAATATATAGGAAGATATAATATAAAAGATAAATTTTATCTCCTGAGTTTTAACATTTTATTATAGGTACATTAATTCTACATATATAAAATATATTTATTCAATTATTGATGCAGTTGTTTTGTTATATACAATTATATATATATTGTATTTTAAAGAATATAAAAATGCTAATTTTGTATAAATTACGTCTTTAGTTAATTGATGGTCGTAGTGGGATAAAGCGTAATGTGTTACGAAGTACCAGTACTGGTTCTTCAACTGCTACATCAACACCAACTCATACACCTATTCCAGGAAGTTCTTTAGTAGATCCATTATTAAGTCATTGTTCCTTTGATGGTTCAGATCCTCTTTCACAATTTGCTAAAGAAGAACTAGACCCATTATCTAAAATGGCTGCAGATGAGGTTTGTAGACTATGTTTTGTTTAACATATCAAAGAGAAAAAATTACATTATGCATCATTTATGTTTTAAAATATAATGCAGTGGGATTACTCTTGTAATGCAGTAGTCACTAACAAAAAATCTATGGATACTGCAGAAGAATTAGTAGAACCATGGTTAGCAAGACGTACTACAATATTAAACAAATACACAACATCAGAAAAATTGTCAATAGTTACTAGTTTCTTACCAGGTGGTGAAAAAGGTATTATTTTTTTGTTAATTAATAATATTAGTAAAACAAATAAAGCATAAATAAAAACGCACTCGTAAATTTATTATAGTTATTGTTAAAGTTCAACCAAGTGGTGGAGTTGTTGATAAAGTACGAACAAGATTGGAACAGTTAGATGATTTTGAAGAAGGATCTGTCAGACAAATGTTAGATTTATCTCAACAACAATATACTGCGAGAGTTGAACAATTAAATAATGAACTTGTACAAGCCTGGCATTCTGATCAAAGGGTTAAAGCACTTAAAATAGCAATTCAGGTTTACATTTTCACCTTGTTTTCATTTGTTATTGGTTGTATTTAATTACGCGAAAAAGAAAGCGTAAATTAATCCCAAATTATTTCAGTGTGCGAAGTTATTAGTAGATACATCTGTTATGGCTTTTTATCCTGGCAAGTTTGTTCTTATCACAGATATTTTAGATATTTTTGGGAAACTGGTTTATGAACGATTAAAGGTTAAAGCTGAATATTACAAGTTAGTATTACCTTATTTTGGTATTGTTCATTGCTATATTTTATTCAGTAATGTGATTTGAGGAAGCGTTTTCGGTAACCGTCTTCGTATGGTATAAAAAATATAGCTATTGGTTCAAAACATTTATGATTTTGTTAATATCCAAAAGCCTAATATATGATAAAAATATATTTTTTAATTTTTATGATAGAATAATCTTTATTTTTTTTTAAATAGTTGTATATATATAATACATTATATATCTTTCAGACCAGGAAACAAAATGCCCACAAGTTTACCTGATAATTTCACACCAGATATGGTACCTGAAAATGCGAAAGAAACTTGTAGAAATTGGTTTTACAAAATAGCATCAATAAGAGAACTAGTTCCACGTCTTTATGTGGAAATGGCAATAATAAAGTCTTATAGCTTTTTAACAACAAGGTAGAAATACAAGTATTTTTTAGACAATTATACATATTTTATTATACGTTTAATGACAATTAAAAGTTATATTATTTTTAGTGAATTTAACACTGCTTTACTGCGAATAACGCGAATGATAAGAGGTATCGGAAATCCTCTCATAGCTGTATATGCTAGATGTTATTTATGCCGAGTTGGACTAGCTTTAAATAAAACATCTGATTTTGAGTTTGTGAGGGAGAACTTTTATGATTTCCTCTTTACATACCAACAGCTGTTTGGGCAATTTGTGAAAACTGAATTAATTGAGCAAAATATGACTCTATATTCTTATTTAAACCTTTATCTACCAGCTTTGGATTGGATTTTGCAAGTATTGGTAGCTACAACCTCTGAAAATTTTTTAGAAGATGTACTTTCTCGGTGTAAAAACCAAGCAAATAGGTGATTATTTATATATCTAATGATTCTATTATTAGCTTATGTCAGAAACGCTAACTTTTATAAGATTAAAATATGGAAATATATATTTTTTTTTAGTTCATTATTATTAAACAGTATTTTGACAGCATTTAAACCTACATATATTGGAGAGCGTGCAATGGATTTTGTAAATTTAATAACTACAATCGAGGATGATGGTAATTCAATAATATTGCAATGAATGATTGAATCGATTTAAAATTTGTATATTGCATGTGCTTTATTACTTTCAGGTTTTCCACAGTATCTATTATACCGAAGTTTAGGTGAAAGCCTTGTATTAGAATCACCACCAAAAGAAGACTGTCAATCAATTCTTAATATGGTGTGGAAATATATAACAGAGTTAACAAACCCTAGCAAATTTATGCACTGTGTTGAAATCTGGATTCAATTTACCGCTATTCATTTTTCCGTAAGTTTAAAATTTTCATTTGAGGACAAAAAAGTATTCGTTTTTTACAATTCTAATATTATAGGTAAATGAATTGAATTTGTTCTTTGGAAAAATAATTGATCGACTTAATCCAAACAAAAGCTTTGAGCATTTTTATCCACAGTTACAAAATATTATTGAAAAAGTGGTATCTCATACGCAAGATTTTGAATCATTACTTGCTATGGTAATTTATCTCTTATCTATTACTACTTACAATTTTGATTTTCTGTTTTTTTAATTTAAATATTATATAAGCATTTAAACAATATAAACATTTTTCAGGATAATTTCTTACCTCTAATAGATTTGTTTCACAAAGAAAGTATTAAGGTTGAAGTGTGTAAGACTGTTATAGAAGGTATAAGTGTTCAAACCAGCCCTATTACTGACCCTATTTTTATAAATGCTCTTATGTTCATCGCTAGGATAATGCATGATTCTGTTAGGTAATTTTCTTGTTTTATAAATATACTTACTTTTACATTACATTTACATTATATACATATATAGTTGTTTCTGGATAAGTGATCACGAAATGAATGCGCTTTAAGATACCATTTTTTAATCAGATTTTGTGTAAATGTTGATGACGAAGGGGGTCTTATTCTATCGAGAACAAATAAGATAAAAGAACAGTGAATGATATTTCAATGTTGCAAATCGTATCAGTAACAGATTAAAGAGAATTTCGGGTGCTGTGTCTATCAAATTATATAGCAATGGACTTTTATTCGGAGAATTTTAGCAATCTAGTGGTAATAATTTCATAGAAGTTTAAACATAAATAGGAAAATTCAATTTTTTGTTGATAATCCACTATGATCTAGTGTTAAAAATGATTCTTTTGTTTTATCATCAATTAATTATGCGAAGTTCAAACACTGTCTACCGTTATTCGTACTGATTGATTTATTAAAAATAAGAATGCTGATGCTGATCACATCCGAGAACTATCGTAATACGTGCATGAATGTATTGTGTATATATGTGTAGTCTGATAAGAAGATAATTCCAGTGCTCTAACTGTTGAAGATGAAAAACGGCAAATTGGCCAACTTATATGTGGTTTAGTTCAACGTGTTGATTATGGTCGTGACTTTGAAAAGCAACTTAATTTTTATGCCGAAGCTAGAGCTGCTTTTCCTAATCTCGATAGTGTTCATACACAACTTGTACAGGTAATTAATCTTAAATCATATTTTTAGTATGAAGTGAAGTTTACATTTAAAAATTGTTAATGAACGTTTTTCTTAATATATTTAATGCATGTAGTGTGTAAATAGACTATCAGTCGATACTCGAAGGATTGTTCGTGGACATCACACAAGAAGAACGTCGGCGTTTGTACGCGCTTGTGCCGCGTTTTGTTTTATTACTATTCCATCATTAACTTTAGTTCATACACGGCTGCAGTTATATTTACTTTCAGGCCAAGTTGCACTCCTAAATCAATGCTTGGGTCAAGGTAATGCATTATATTCGGTATTTATTATATTCACTGTGATTACATAATTAACTAACATCTATTTTGTTAGCTGATGCATGTTTTAAAGCTGCATTAAGCTTAGTTCCGGAAATGCCCAAAACAATAGATATAGATGGAAGACAAAAAAGTTCACAACCTTATTTACTTTCATATTTATCAAACTTTTTATCGACGTTGCTTGTTGTCCCGGTATGTATTTATAATTAAAATTAGGTAAATATCATCTCTTTCTGGATTTATAATATATAAATGAAACGCTACTGAAAGTTACAACATTGTACAGGATAGTCCAGAACATGGTGTTTTATATTTAATGCGAGGTTTACTTAATGCTGTTCAACGGTGTTTTGATGAAAATACGTCAATGAAGACATACTTGTATTTACGGGTACTTGACTTATTGTCAGCAATTGTTCAAGAAAACTATCCATATCATGTTGAAAAGGTATGTTAAATAAAAATGAAAATATATCAAAGAAACTTGGAGTATTATAGCACAATTAGAGTATTTCATATATATTTAGGTTGATTCTAATGATAAATTATATGGATCTGATCAAAAATTTATAAGCGAAGTGAACAAAATAAGTTCGAAAATTGTAGAAGAAATTTTATCTCATTTGAAGTATCTTGGCTCTACCGATCAATTGGAAAAGCAAGTAGCTCTTGCATTAGAACTTTTTAATTGCTTTATTATTAGAGCCGATTTGCGCGATCCACAATTAGCGCACATGGCTGTAAATTTATGGAATTTATCTGTTCGGCATGGTTCGATAGATTCAAAAGTGAAGGTAAAAGATTATAATGTGTTCGCTTTATAAGCGATATTTTAAATAAATAAAATTAAAGTTTTTTTGCAGATGAAGATGATAGCGTATATAGTACAAAAAGGTCACCACAAAGGATACGAACATTTTGGGGACATTTTAAGAAAAATGTTAAAATAAATAATAGATTAAATGTAATAAGTAATTTATCAAGGATTAAACTTATATGTAAATTGACGGAAAGCATAAATAGATATATGCCGAAGAATGGATTAAATCTGTTTTTAATAATTTTTTTGAGTCGTATTGATTGTATATTAAATATTGTTTAATTATGGCAACATTTGTTGCGCATTACAGAATAACGCAAATATATATATAGCCAGAAGTCATAAATATAATCAATTTGGTAGAGAATATCATAAAAAATAGTAGTATTGGATTATGTTATGTGTTATAATATTATCAAATTTTTTACATAAATGTAAATAATATTTATACATTTATTATATTATGTGTATTATAAGATGCATTAAAGTTAATACAAAAATGAATACAAAATGATATAAATATGTATTTCATATATATTTTCTGTTATACTGTGTATAAGTATATTAAAATTATACGTATAATCTCTTTTAATGGAAGACCTGATTTTGGAAGCCACAAAGATTTTGCATTCCAGCAGAAAGTATATAGGATCACTTAACAGTTTCAGTTTAAATCTATTATTGTTTTAATATAGATCGCAGAGTATCTAAGAATATATTCGCATGATATTCCGTAAATGTCAAGGCAGGCCTTAATCTTATCGTCGAAGTACCACAGCCACCGGTTTGAATACCTGCTCGTTAAGAGTTAGAAAATTTGTCTATTATATTTTATTATATTAATCGATTTAATGTCTAAGTAAATGATAACGTTTTAGAAAAATTGTCATTGCAATCAATGGATGTTAGTTACATGATTATCATACCTTTGCTTAAAAGTTTCTTAATTATCGTATCCCGTAATTGAGGCGAAGAGCAGTTAAATGCAATGAACGTTCCACGTCCACGTATCGAATTAATCATCGTGGAAAATTCATTTTGCAAACTCGTCAATTGTTTTAGCATATAATCGCCAACAGTCGTAACCCTATGCAAAAGATTTTCCTTCCTAATCGTCTCTAATACTGCTTCGAGTAATATCATTTTGCTGGGATCTCCCATCCAGGTGTTGAATATACGGTAGGATTGCTTAGGTCTGTAAAGTGTATGGGATATGTTGAACGAGCAGATGACAAATCTTGTAAAACAACGAACAGCTTTGAAGCAATTTTACTTTAAAGATTTGACATGGTAATAGCCGCCCAATTGCATTTTTTTGCTAAAGGTCACCAAATCTGGAGGAGATTCTAAATTGAAATGTTCATGACACCACATTTTTCCTGTTGGTCCGCCCCCAGTTTGTACTTCATCGATTAATAATGCCGCATCGTGCTGAAATAGTAATAGTAATGGTAATAACATATCTGAAAATTGTAAATATATAATAGATAACGTTTGCCGTATTGAATTTGAACTAATACTTTTTTTGTTATACGCTGTAATTCTTGAAAAAATTCAGGAGATGCGTGATTATCACCTCCTTCCGCCTGAATTGGTTCAACTATCACACCAGCAACTGGAATTTTCTTCTCAGTTTTGTACTTTTCGAATAATTCCTCTACCTGGTAATAAAATAACCGGTAATAAAAAACATATTATGGAATCAAACGAAACTAATTAGAGAATTACATTATCGTTGATAATTAATGGAAACAAATATAAAAGTTAATTACTTCGGCTAGACATCGATTATCTTCTTCCTGATTTTCTCGGATATTTTCATTTAAGGGATATTTATATACGGGAAAGGACGCGGTGGGCCAATCAAACGCTGGAATATCTATTTTATGAATGTATTTGCTGTGCGTTGTTGACAGAGATCCCAATGTTCGTCCATGAAATGCACCTATATCGATATCGATATTATTTTATCGATTGATTTAACACGGAAATCGCTAGATAGTTTATGTAAATAAGCAATTTAACACCCTTATCTACCTATTTATACGAGTATAAGTTAGTTACCTTTGAACGAAAGTATCGAAAATCGCGGAGCACCAGGTGTTTGATTCATCATACAACTTTCCATTTCCTCTCTCGTGAACGGAGCATCTTCCCTTTGTTTTTCAGCATACCAAATAAAAATTGTTTTAAATGCATTTTCATTCGAACAAGAACCACACATCATAGTCGTGATGTGAGACAATCCTGGTGGGGCAATCTGTATATTACGTAGTAAATATATCGTAAGTTACATAAATTACACAATCGTAATCGTATACATGCATCAAGATGTTTCCATTTATATATTTGCAAAATATTATTAGGCAATAAGATTAGATACAGCTAAGTATAACTATCATTAAGGTACTCGCATACCTCTTTATGTAGCAAAATGTTCCTCAGTTTATCTGGCCAATCCTTTCCAGGAAAAACACCTAACGCAGGCCTATTTGCTATAATTTTCTATTAAAAATGTAAATCAATATATTTTTGTTGTTTGATGTGCAATATGTGTACATACATGTAATATTTCAATAACATTTATTCACTCGTTAACTAATATTATTATTAATTCTATATTTTTTCTACACGTAATGTGTCGAATGTATTAATGCGATAAAGTTAGATAGATATTTTAAAATAAAGAACGGATCGTTTAAAGATATTCCGTTTACCTGATTAACCGGATCAGCGAGAGCTTTTAACATAGCTGGATGATTGTAGCCCAGAGGCATCGACGAAATTTGCATATAAACATCAAGCAGAATATTCCCATCGACGTCCATTATATAGTTACCTACTGATTTTTCGTAGTCGGCGAAGAATTGTACGGAAGAGGCTTGCTGCAGTCAGATTTCAACATGTAACCCATTTCATCTCTAGTATACATATTTAGAGAAGATTAAACGTTACAAATAATACATGATTCATTTGATTACTCAAATATAATAACTTATTACGTTTGTTTCTAAAAAGTGTTTAAAACATTAGGTTATGAATAATAATGTAAATGTCTCTTCAAATGTAAGTAGGTTTCTTTCAACAAGTTAAAGTAGATGATCATCGACATATATATGTCCAATGTTATAAATTAAATAAAAAAAGATATTTGAAATATTTCGATGATTTTGAACGTACTTGCATCGAAGTGAGTTCCTGCAATAAACTACGAGATCGAGGTCCTGGTATTTCTGTTGTTACCATAGGCTTTTTTGGTTCCTCTACGGATACGGTCAAGCATCTCTCCCAAGATATTGCATACCCTAGGCGATTCCATAAACAAGTAATTTTTGTTTTCGTTTCAACAAATTCTCAGTGTCCTATACTAACTTAGTATTGTTAAGTAAAAAGGAGAATATAAACTGTGCTCGTTTCATCATCTAAATATCATAATGTGAATTTTGAATATTATGAATATTTTTGCATATTTATAAATGTAGTATCTAAATGGGTCTTAGAGGAAAGGACAAGTAACGATGTTTTGATTTAATAAATGATATTCCAAGCAACGAATTGATTACAATGCTGTCGTACGTCTTATTCTCATACTCGGCTCTCAACTCCCCGATTCACACTCGCTTCTCAACTCGCACTATCCGATTTCCCAACTAACTAACACCCCATGGGCTAGCATCCTTTCGTCTTTTCTTAGCCTCACCACGCCTGTGTTTTGCGAAGGCCCGTTGCCAGGATCACGTAGGCCTTTTCTAAAAAAACTACTTGAAGGATCGACGACGTCTCGGCTCTTGCGACATCGTTTATGGTTCGACCGATATCCTAGGCCTTTTGGCCCCGATACTACATAAATGTATAAAAATATTCGGTTTATTTATTAGTTTTTCAGGTGAAAATATGGTCATGTTCGATATGTTTTAATTTTTTCTGTTTAGATATCAAATGTAAAATATCATGTAATATTTCATTGACGAGAAGATTCGTTATAAAGTAGTCTAGGTCTAGCGTAACGTGTAACGTATCGACTTCAATCACGTTATTCACAACCCTCGATTTAATAGATTGAGCGTTTAGTTTTATTGATGTCAGTCATGAGTAATTGGTTGTCGTATTGACGTGCTTTTGTTCCAAACACATTTATACCAGCAACGACGTGCCCATCGTTCGTTCAGCTCACAATTATAATCATCTTCGAATAAATCAATTTCTCATCTATAAGGGTTCGTTTGGAGTTTCGAATTGGCTGATATCTCTTCTTTACTTATCAGTTATAATACCTACTCTTGGATCGTTGTTATTGCGTACAATTAACTCGTGTTTTTTGCAATTTTTATCATAACTGATAACGATAAATTTTGTATCGCCGAAAATTTCGGAACCATTGTGTACTTAGAAGATTATTTTCCGTACGTTGCTTCGACGAATATGGTATAATATATTATACAAATATTACTTTATTATTACGTTTACCTATACTTAGAGCTGTTTTAACACGAAGCGCGAATGTTATATGCCGAAAATATTTTTCTAATTTTTATTTCTTTTTCTTATCCTTTTAATCAAACGTAAAATCGATGTTTAAATAATCTATATCGCTTCGTACAAGTTTTTATACTTTGTCGATTAATTATACATTGTAATAGCGATCATTCCCGTCTTTGCTATACACAAATGAATTAAAACTAAATTTTTAACAATGTCGATTTATTTGCATGAAAATTGTCCATCAAAAGCAATTATTTACACTTGGAACTTATTTCTAAACGTACAAGGTTGATAAACAAGTTTATAGCTGTTTAAGATGAATTCACACGTGCAAACATCGACGATTCGTTCAATTGTATGATATTCTCGATTTTGATAAGATAAGAAGTGAAATGGGCGTAGATAGCTTTTTTTAGATACGAAAGAAGTACATAACAGAAGTTTAAAGGTTAAGGAAAGGATAATGGAGGCTTTAAGATCATCGTATATTCAATCTCCTTTACTACGAAACGTGTATATACATAATAAACGTGATATTTGTTGAAATAATTGTCGAATAAACGATACTGAATTCGACCAACTTTCGTGGGCAGAACTCAAGTTTCTACTACATTTTGGTACTGTTTCTTTCCCCCTTTTTTTTTGCCTATTTTCATAGTTTATTGAAAAATATTAAACACGTGGTTGTTAAAAGAGGAATCTGGGAAATGTAGATGATTTCAGTTTAACATAAAGTTGTTAAATTAAGTTTTTAATCGATCAGGTTTTCGTATATACTATGTACTATTTGTGTATACTTTGCGAAGGATTACTGTCGCAACGAGGGAAAAAATGTAACATAATCATTTTGAGAAAATAGTAGAGAAAACCGTAAAAGAAGGAAATTGATGGGAGAGAGCAAGTTATCGATTTTCTAAGTCTATTGGACTGGTTTACTGTCCGAAATGGCTGCTAGCTATCTCTCTATTCTCTCGCATCGTTTCAATTTGGTTGTTAAAGACCAAAGAAACAAAGAATGGATGGATGAAACAAATGGACATGGAGACAAAGTTATCGGAATGGAGAAAAATACGGTCGTAAAAATAGATTGTACCTTTGAATAACTGCCGTGAAAATTTTCGAGTAAAGAGCGCTGGTTGACACTTGTTAGCGAGCATCTTGCGTTTGGTATTCTAACACTGGCCTAAAGGTTAAATTTCACGAGAAATGGAGACTCACGCCGAATGAAACGCTCCTTTGAAGGGATGGATTCTGACTGGTCACCGATATAACACTCTGCTGATCCTTGCGCAGGAAATGTTTCATCGTTTCCGAGACTGTACGAACATTCACGAACTAGTTTCACTTTGACCGCGAACATTTAACTAAATGTCGCGCGAGATGTAATATCGTTTGTTTGTACGATACGAGTTCAATCTTTTCGAGTATTAGTTGAAAGATAACAACGAAAATGAACGAACCAACACGTGACACATACGCGCTTGACACACACTTACAGATTAGTACGTTTAACTATCGATAAATGCTTGCAACGTCCAACTTTCATCCCTGCAGGACGTCTTCGAACGAATACGGACATGTACGAACTTTCACGATTGTTTAAAGCTAATGGCGGGATCCACGGTACTCTCGTGATTGAAACTCGCATCGTATCGCATCGTATCGCATCACGTTTAGATAATTATAGTTTATGATCGAATGAAACGATCCGAATCGTTTTTTATTTAAATAATTTTGCATCGTTTACTCGTTGTATCGATAAAGTTTGTCTTAACGGAGATCCGTTTTTTAATGTTGATATCTTGAAAAGTCGACGAAACACAAAAGTGTCGGTAATGTGTCAAATTTATTTTCTTTTTAAATGTTTCTTTGCTGGTTGTCTCAAGAGGCAAATGGAAGATGGAATAGATTTCGTTTTATTGCTAAATCGAACAGTATACCGGACTTTTGAACAATATATTTGTTGTGTTACGTTGATTATGAAAATTAATTCGATAAACGATTCTAAATTAAATGGTAGATAGACCTAAAGATAATCCCCACTTATGTATACGATTTTTTACAGGTTCCCTCTATTTTATAACGCTAGATATACATATTATTATTTAGTACTAATATCAACTAGAAAGATGGCTACGTAAATATCCAAGAAGTTGGCTTTCCCTCTGCGCGGTTAACGTTTGCTTGATTTTAAAATGCCATTGCGTTTCGTGCCACGAATAAAAATGGGTCTGTCAATTGTTGCGAATAACGACTAACCGAATAACGAAAGTGAAAGTAAAATTTCTGTGCTTTTCTTAATGCACCGCGTGTTACTTACGAAACTGGCTTGTTACGAGATGAGGTTAATTTCGATGCAGAGCCAATTTCATCTGTCACACTCGAAAATCTTGTACCAATATTTGCATCGTTCCTGACCTCTTTACCATTACATATTTACTTTATCGTATTGCTATCTACTTACTATACAATTTATATCATACTTATTCTAACCGTTCCATTAATTATTCATATCAGAGTGATAACTCTATCGATTAGTAACTATTGGAGACGTTAATTAGTTAAGAAGATAGTAGGTTAAAATTTGTCATTCTTAAATTTTTCTCATAATTCGCAAAGTGTAACAAGTAAATTTTCAAACATCAGCTTGCTCTTAGACTAATTGTTTATATACACGATATAAAATTTTGTAAAATATAAGTAATTTGTAAGATTTTTACGTATCTAGTAGTTTGAATATCTTCTTATAAAGATTGAATTTGTTAAACAACTGTATTAAAATTATCGACTTGTAGATACTTGATACGATACATATATTGTGCTAAAATAGTTACGATGAAAGTGATTTAATGAAAATACATAAATCGATATACATGTACATGCTATCTACACATACGTAGATCTCGTCTCAATAAAAATCAGTATTAATTTTTCCAAAAGAGTACCTACCTGTTTTTGATAGTTACAAGTACAACTTTAAAAGATATTTTGTCAGTTTGGTAGTTTTAGCGTTAAATGGGTTTAGTTTGGCGTGTTTAATTTGATGCATTTTAAATTCATTCGATATTTCGATCTCATATTAACATGTAAAAAGACTCTGTAAATTTTAAAACTCTAATCGGGGATTCGAAAGTCGACGATCTTCAAGTTGAAAGAAAGTTATTCGATGGATTTTCGAGCGTTACTTTGTTACACGCATTATTCTAATATTATGTGGCTAGAAACTACACCTGTTAGTCCTTTGCTCCCAAGAGCAAATTTATATTATACCGTTGGTGGTGGTGGTCAAGTTTTTCGGCTATGGCAACCCACGCTGTATCGTATGAGCTCTATTCGTTCGCGCCAACGCATTCGAGTCTGTTCGTTCGGCTGCGTTACATCGCGACCACTGTGCTGCCTCTCTGTACGTTTCATTCAATTATTCAAATTAACACACCTTGCACAAAAAATTCGAACGAGTCGATTTCATTTCGTTTATCATTAAATAGTCTACGTTTCTCTCGTTTCGATGTTTCAACATTTCAACGTAGTGGATAGTTGAGAAAATTTGAAAGTGATTGTCGAATAGGAAATCTCTCCAAAGAACATCTCCCTTAATTTGGTAAACGAGTGACCTAGACAGTTTTCACCTATAGTTTGGCCATCGATATTAAAATTCCGATCACGCGTCCACCGGTAAGTATCCTCCCGTTCTTGCGGTACCGATTGCACGTTGCTTATTTTACGATCTGCACGAGTAATTTCACCCGGAAGAAAATGTCAAAAGCGGTTCCTCGCTATAAAATTCGAACATTCGAGTCGACGAACGTCGATGTCACTGGACAACCTGTTCGATGGAAAAGACGGCTCGTACGCGGGAAATACGAAAATTTCAATATCGACGAACAAAACTTTTTTCGAATATATTATATTATTCTGCAAAATTATTTGATAATTATGTCTGATGGCTGTACGTATAAGTATCTGTGTATCACTCGCTAATAATATTATTTTTTACCAGAAACATTTAACATTCGGTAACGTCCAATAAAGTGTCGTCTATCCTGTTTAAGAACTGCACGACCGAATTTTTTCTTTCCATTAACAAACTAAAATTCTCCATTAACTAAGAAAGCAATGTTTTTGGATTTCTATTTTATCTCTGACCTTGGCAGAAACCTTGATTGAAACCTGGACTGAAGAGAACCGTCGTTCCTTTCTCTCATTTTTGCTATTTTGTCCCGATTTCGATACCGTTTTGACGTTAAAATTAACTTAATGCAAAGATCAGAGGCAGACGCTTATCCGAGCAAAAATTATCTTTCTAGAATCATAAATTTCATATTTAAACGTGAAAATATGTTAATACGTGCTTAAAGTTTTATACATCTGGAATATGATATAAATTTTTCTATGACATACGATTCGGTTATTCGAAGGCGTACCTTACCTTATACCTTTACGAAAGAATCATTGATCGAGTGATTTCAAATTCTCAAAGGATGAGCTGTAATTCATTGTTCGTCTCTATCTTTCGGTATCTTTTATCCACCGTCTATTGTCACCTGAAACAGTTGTTCCACGAGAGTTGCGTTCAATAAATATTCAAAAGTTTCCAGAAAAAGAAGACATTATTTACAACATTTTTACGCAATGCCAGGATTTTGTAAACGATTATAACAATGTTTTATCATGTGTAATAATTTTGTTAGGTGAGATTTTTTAAATTCAATTAAGAAACCGCGACGAGCATATTATGTTACTTGTAACATTGACGAATCCCTCCAATATTGTTTCAAAAATTAGAAGAAGTAGTTATGTCGATACATACAATGAATTTGATGAACTTTATTATTATGCGATTAGAAAGTACAAATATGTATGTACTTGCCAAAATATGTGAATACTTATTGTTAAAATTAGTCTGGCGCATGAGAGAAAAGAGGGACAGCGTATTAAAGGGTAGGAAGTAATAATGGTAGTAAAACAAATATCATAATTATCGTTATTAATGAAACATTTGAGCGAATTGAAACGTAACACATAACCATACAAAATTATATCGGCGATAAATCACACGATTCATACGTGTATCCAAATTTTAGCCATCATCAACATTCAGCAATGTTTTCAATGCAAAAAGTCAATGTTTCTCTCCACAATCCTCCAACTTTTTCTTTTCTGTTATCTTTCGAACGTGCGAAGGTTACGAGTGAAGATTTCGAATGTTCTTTCCACGATTCGATTACTATTCCATTTGCTCCAATTTCCATAACTCGGATTTATTATCTATCCGTACAAAATAACAGGTTTCGACAGTTTATCTTGCAACACTGATCAAATATCTTTTTCTTATTTTTTATTTCACAGATTTGAGAGAAAGCCATGATAAATGTGTAAACATAATATCGATATCGTATTAATATCGTATTAATATCGTAATACTTAAAGAGATCTAGGGAAAGATGTTCTTTTTTGTCTACTAGATTTTAAGCTGAAATTTTCGATAATAATTTAAGTTGCTTTCGTTTTTCATAAGTCGTACAATGGGATAAGAAAAACATCAGGGTACTATTCGAGATTTTAAATTCTGTAAAAGTATACCAATATTATACTTGTTTATGACGATATACATAGATAATTTTTATAATTTACTTTATCGTGGATACAACTTATAGATGTGACAAGTTTGCCAAAGTTTTGTAGCTATTAAAAAATATGTGATTATTTGCGAAACGTTGAACGCAATTATCATATTTCTTCTAGTTACAAGACCAAAGACTAGATTAGTCCATCTTTTCATATATTAAGATAATTAAGTTTGTTTGTCTATATCTACATTCTTATTTTATATATATATGTCGGAGATGAAAGAACACCGGAGCCTTCCCTTTGGAACTTTGGGAAGACCCTTTAATACTATAATCTAGATTCCACCATAGCCGTATTAAGAAATTGTTGTCATTCGATCTGACTGTATTTATTTGAGATTTATGATTGCCGCGGTCAAGGGATGAACGTTTTGTCTAACAAAGGCACGAAGTAACTCTATAGCTCTCCTTAAAAGAAATACTTGGGGCGATGCACGACAGTAAACATTTCAACGATTTCTGTCCCATGGCTCGCTACACGCAGAATTTGTCCTTCGAGTAAGACGATTACCAGATATCGACGCGTCTCCACAGTACATGTTCAGCTAGCCCGAGGACCCGCTATAAATCCAAAGATTTATTTAACTAAAGTCCTTCAAACGGACAAACAGTCCTCGTTCCAACTACGGGAAAATAGGAGAAATCTATTTTTCTCACGAACGACGCTTCTCGCTAGCACCCTTCCCTAACCACCAACATGGAAATTGACCAATTAACAGTAACGCAAATTTCCCTCACTTTCCGAACGAAGACTTTTCTCCACGAATCCGATGATCTCGTGCCCTTAGACACACCCTATATAGTTTTCCTCGGCAGCGTCACCGTGACGGAGAGTCACTCTTCTGTATGATATCAACAACGATTCAAGTAACTCTCAGATACGTAGTGATTGCTCTGTGCATTAACCTCGAGTACAACTTAGACACTCACGAAGGATAAAGTTCGCCATCCCGTTGATCGCGGATTCGTTATTGAGCCTAGGATCATTGCCAGCTTCTCGAGTATCTAATTATCGCGATTACTTGTCAAATTCTATCATAATCATATTTGCACTAGTAACTACCTCCTCTATTGCATAATGATAAGGTCTAATGCCAATGGGGATTCGGTTCACGCCCTTAATCCCAACTCTAATCTTAACGTCAACCCGACATATATATATATATATGCATGTATGTCATTTGAAACTGTATACGAGATATTTTCAGTTTTCCAAATTTACTACATAGTTTTATATTGTATATTTAAATAAAAGTTATAAATGTTTTGATTTCTGAAAAGGTAGTTTTTTGTAATATTAAAAAATAAATGTATTTTAGCTACGTTATCCGTTAACTTCTTTAATTTAGGCATCATTCCAAAACCAAAAGATATGAAGATATAATAACTATATGTAAGTACCCGTATACATGGTTTTCTTACAATTAGGACTTTCAAACCATTTTATAATATTACCTATCTTGTATAATATTTATGAATATAATACAATTGAGAAATAAAATTTAATTATAAACCTTTTTCTAGCCTTAATAAATTCGTCCTTGAAGAAGTCAAATTAAAGTCAAATTCTAGATCGAATGTTGGTCGTAACGAAATACCGTAAGATGTTATTTATATGCATGTTTTTTTTCTTACCGAATTCGAAGTTTCGATAGTTTCATTATGTGTGCATACATGTGAAGAAAAAACGAAGAAACCGTTGAACCTGTTTTTTTTCTCAATGTACTTTTTAAATTGCCTGATAGAACTACATAAGTACGTATGTATATATGTATATATGTATATATTTATATATGTATATACATACATATATGTATGTTCACCCGGATCGATTCTAGTTGTCATGGCTTTCCTGTTTCGCTTCATGGTCCTTTTATTTTTCTTTGGTGTTGAAACAGTCATCAACCTGTTTTAACGCGTATATATTTCTTTTTCGTAACCTTAGTTTTACCATAATTTACAACGAACTTCGACAAGTTGCTTCCTCGAGATGTTTAAACTTATTTATTATATATCTCTATTATCTAACAATGAATCGTAATTACGTATACTCGGTAATAAAATAAAATTGAAACTTTACAAAGTACACGATTGTAATTACGTCATACTAGCTGTAATCATTCAGTTGCTCTCCGATCGAATCGTATTTTTTTATCGTTAAAAAAGTTTCTCAAGTTTGAGAAGAAAGGCTAAGAAATTATCGTTTGTGCGAGTGATTTCTCCTTTCGATTCATATTACTAATGTGTTTTTCTTATGTGTTTTTGTTTGTTGAAACGAAAGCAAGCTTAAATGATGCCCGATAGTGTTTATTTAAATAGTGGCATTAAACGATATATCCATTTATCGTGAAATATTTCACTGATGATTTTTTACTATACCGTACGATATGTATACCATTTACTGATATTGATTTGGTTTAAATGGTCGAGTAGAGGATGTTAGGTCCATAATAATATGTATAACAAGATGCAGTATCTTTAAAATTATTTTTCAATATACGACGAGATAGGATGCATTTTGATTGTCAGACGCGTGATTGGATCGCTTGGTAATCATTCAGAGATCTGAATCATTTGCTTCGAAAACTAATTGATTATACAATTTTTTTCATTGCTTTACTTTCTACGAAGACTTTTCGCAAGTTCGACTGTTCGAAACTCTATTATTCAGATAGTTGGTTACATTCGACGGGATGTAATTTCGTTTAAAAAATCACAAACAAAGTGACCAAAAATGATTTCTCTGTTTATTATTATATGTATTAGTATATGTATACATTATGACTCGATAATGCATTATACATATTGCAATTATGCAATGGGGTAATTCTATTACTCGAGAGGCTCTGTATCCTCGAATTTTTTCATAGCTTTCAAACTATTTTATCGGATACCATCGTAATATTAATTAACCGTAGCAATCAAACTCGTTACTGTTTGCACACATAATTCTTTGTAGGATAATAAACGTTATATCGCATCGGCTGAGGCATTGTATGCAACGTAGACATTAGAAAATTTTAACTGATTATTACTAGCAAACTTATAATATCCCTCCTAATTTGTTGTTTCTTTGTGTATTTATCGAAATATTTCCCAACTCTTCGATTATCTTTCGCCAGGAACAAAGAAGAGTACAATCGAGTTGAAAATAGCCAGCGAAAATAATTTACAAAGCAGTAACCTTAAATTGTCATTCAGCGACATGAAAAATATTCCAGGGTCCGATAAGAGACATAAGTTCCTTAAAAACGAATGAAAAAAAAGGCTGGTTAACCTTCGTCGTTTCGGAGAAAGGTGCCACACCGATTTATCTCAAGTCATCGAATTCCGTTGATAAAAGACAAACGTAACGATAAATTAATATTGAAATTGAAAGGTACTTTGCACGATTCCGTGTAAGGGCATCGATTTCATCATATATGGATAGAAAAAGTTTTAATCACCAGTTATGCCGTTTATCATTATCTTTTTCAGATTGATACGTTTGATTATTTTATATTAAACCTGTCGTTACTTATAAATCTTAATAAAATCATGGTCTCTAACGTTTTTGAGTATTTTACATTTATTCTATCATTCTATCATTACGTATTATCGTGTTTTGTTCGCGTATGATTCTCAAGAAAGAGAGCATTGTTGTTCAATAATATAATATCGATGAATGTTAATTGCGCATAAACATGTATGTTATAGCAAAGCTGGCAACACTTTTTAGATTATCCCATCTGTCGTCTTGTCTGTTTGAAATTACGATGTTATTGCTACGATATTTCCTTATAAAACGATTAAATTACATCCTATAATAGCAACAAAAGTATGCTTGTTCAACATTTATGATGTTTGATTTACCGTACTCTAGAAGGTATCGAATTTTAGATACGTGTGTATATAGATTTTTAAACTCGACTATTAATTGTCGACATGTCGACTCGCAAAGATATTAACGTTCGATCGGCTTAATGTCAGTCTAAATTTATGTTAATTTCATTCGATATTTTAATTTAATGATCATCATATACTATACGTACACGATGGTAGACACAGCTCTGATACCGTGGACATTAAATCTTTGAAAGACGTATTTTTCACCTGTACCTATGCGATTATTATTGTGCTGAATTATTATTTCTTACAACGAAACGACAGAAGCACACAACTTTCTATCGTATAGAAATAACGAAATAGACGTTATAGAAGCGAATAAGCGTGTACGATAAAGTGATAATTAAAATTATTTTAGGAACATTTTGAATAACTTTTGTCCATACGTGTAACCGCTACTTGAGTTTAGTTTCTAAGTTATGAAGCCATTTATGTTTTATAGTACATATATATAAATTCATTTTATAAATGTTTGTTCTGTAAATAACTTCTCAATGGCGGTAAGTATATTTGCCGCATTTTTCAGCAATTGAAGATTAGAATAATGTGCAACATTTCATACAACAACCGATTTATAAAAAATGATTTCATTCTAACGTTACCAGAAACCACTCTCTGCCCCAACGCTCCGATCTACGCTGTGTACAACTCACTGATCCTCCTTTTATACAGTATTAAAAATGGTTGTCTCTCTCATCAATAGATTATATTCAGATTGGGTTATACAAAAACGTGGTTGCCTACTCCAGAATGTAACGATTTAGAATCTTAAAGATTTAAGAAAAATCTTAAAGATTTAAGATTTTTGCGAATACTTGGGAAACTAAACCCGAGCGGTAGTTATATATGTATAGTTATTCAAAATGCTGACCTTGATAAAATATCTTGAAGTAATTGAAATAAAAATATTCGCAATAATTATCGACAAAACGAATATTAATAAAATTAATTTTTTACGAAATAAATGAAGGAAGTGAGAAAAAGTAGAAGTAGCGCAAATGAGAAAATCTTTGTTTTAAGAAAAGAACAGAAAAATTTATATGCTGCTAAATACGTATTCACGATGAAATATAAATGTTCATAAAGACATAATTCGTTAAAAGCTCGTCTAAGCATGATAATTAAAAGCAAATTTATCTTGTGTATGAGAAAAATCTACCTATCTACATTTTTCTATCAATCCCCTTGATTCATAAAATATTTTTTGATTTAAAAATGTCGATATCGCGATACGATAAACATTTCATTTCAATTGTAACTCAATCTGATTGGCGCTTCTCGCTATATACGCATATGTAGTAATATCTTGTATATTCTTACGAAAGATTTTTATTCCTACTACCAAATTCAAGGTCTAAACTTTATTCACAATCATCTCTACGACATTTATTTTTCCAGTGAAACATAAATAATCCCATTGTAAATCAAAATGGAATTTTACGGCATAATTAGAACTCTCGTTAACTAATTGTCATATGTAAATAGACCTTCTTTGAAATTTCCCAACAGTTGAAATCTCTACACCTTCGCAACCCCAACCGTTTCGATGAATACAGTGCTAAGGACATCTTGCTTGATTCGTTAATACGGGTATTACGATCTACCAGCGCGATATCATATTATTGTTACATCATCATTGTTATCATTCCAATAGAAATTTGATTTTTTCGAAGAAAGAAACTTTGTTCTGGACTTTCGACTTGCCTCTGCATGTAGAATAATCATTTGTCCATGTGATCTGCTACAGTCTGTATATTTTAAGAACTTTGGCTAATTAAATTAGTAATTATGGTACATTTTCAACGGGAAGAGAGCCTAAGAGAGAGGAGGCGGGGGTGGGGAGGGGGATTAATGATTCATAATCATGACAGAATGATTCATAAATGCATCTAAATACTTCAGGAGGTAAATCTGTACACGAAAATACGGATGAAGTTGTCAAGCTCAATATTTTGAATAATTTTTTCCTATACGTAAGAATAGCAGCGTTGCGCGGCGGTCGGCGTTAGTTTGTGAGGTATATGCATACATATCCCGCCGCCCGACCTTAGTTTTCAAGCTGAGTTGGATTAGTGGTAGTATTAATCCGACAGTCGCGCTGTGGAGATTTAATCCGGATTTAGATCGTGATGGCCATGCAATGGATCCATCTCATCCTATCCATCAGTTTGCGAAAGTGCTATTAAGAAATGTTTTTACCATAAAAAGAAAAGAAGGCGAAAATTTGGAACATTCGCTTTAATCGCCTATAACTCGAAAATTAAAGTACGTAGAATATATGTACTGTGTTCGCACGTCGTTTCTTACTTATTTTTCTATGGAGGTTTATTCCCTGAAGTATTGAAATGTATGAATCACCCTGTATGAAATAACGTTCTAAATAATTTTTTATTTTATGACCTGTAAATCTTATTTTAGGTGATCATGATTAACAGATATCGGTATCGCAATATATTTTTTGTACTATCCTGTTTCTTTCTTCAGGTAAGTTTCTTGTTCAGATATTGTTCAAACATTGTTCAGATACACGTGTGTACACATTTGTTCACATACGTATACGAATCTATACATATAATACCTGCCAATTCGTTTCATTTAACTCTTAAAAAAATTTAATCAATTAATATGAAAGTTAATACGTTTATTTCAATCGATGATAATGCATATAAAAATTATGCGATTTTACTGCGCATGTGTTTCATATTTATTTCGCAACTAAATTCAATTCAATTTAATATCATAAAAATAAGTTTGTTTCATTTTGATATTGTATAATATTTTTAATATTTTGATATTTTATATTCCTCATTTTGTCTGTAATAAAACAGAAATATTTATAGTTATACAAAATAATGACTTTAAAGGTTCCGACTTGCATTTATGTAAACGGTCATGGACGTTTAATGGACCCACCTGCACGGAATAGTATGTGGCGTTTTGGATATCCGAATCCTGTAAATTACAATGACAATGAACTCTTCTGTGGAGGTTATGCAGGTTCGTCGTATTATAATGATTACCTTGTTCTGATATAGCGGGTTGAGAGAGATAAACGGTATAGAATCCTGTTATACATACACGATGAACGAATACATTGAAATTTATACCATATTACACAACGTTACGTTTAAGAGAAATTGAAGAGCTCGATGTAGAAACCGGTCAGTTGATCGCTTTTCAGAAAGATCGACTTTTCGCGTCGATTCAATATCGTTGCAACCACGAATCTCTTGTGACAATTGTTTGGCAGGCATTATCAGGTAATAATCAGATTATAATTATTATCTTTGCAGTGCAATGGGTGGAGAATAAAGGCCAGTGTGGAGTGTGCGGTGATGCTTATCACTTGAAAGAGCCGAGACCACACGAGGCGGGTGGCGAATACGCAAAGGGCACTATCGTTAGACATTACACGGTTGGTCAGGTAATTCCCTCTCTCTTTCTCTATGTCTCGAATGTTTTATTATAACGAAGCTAGATCGATCGATGACGGAGTCGAATATATCGTTCAAATCTATAGGATATCGACGTCGAGATCGAGCTTACAGCCAACCATTTAGGAAGATTTGAAATGTATCTTTGTCCAAATAACAATCCAAGGCACATAGCAAACCAAGAATGCTTTGATAGGTAATCAAAATCTTTTAACGATATTGACTTATCAGTACCAATTTGTAGAATAGGTATGTGAAAATGAATTAGTTAATAATTATCAATAAAATTAGGATATTACAACGATAACAATCGTCTTGCGTGGATAACTATGATAGGGGTTGAGCAAATTTTTGAAAAACATTTACATATACATGTTATACGAAATACGTACATTAATTTTATATTATTTTTACACTTGTATTTTTTATTGTATTCTTTGTTGTTAATTATACAGCTTACAATATGCAATTACAATTAGACTGTAATATACTTAAAATCTACGATGCTCATTTTCCTACATTTTCATATTTTATTCTAACTGCTTGCCGATATGTTTTAGGTATAGTTGCGTTTTATTAATGTACTAGATGCTACTACATTATACTAGATTGGCAACATCTTCATCGATAGTAACAGTTACTAAGTAACAGTAAAGTCTTTACAAATTTCACATTAGGACATAATATCTATAATCATATTACGATTGCCTTCTTTCAAAAGTCTGATACTGTATACGAAACATGTTGTTGTTTAAGATATCCGTTATATATATCCGGAACCCGAGACGTCCGATTTGAGATACCTCCAGACACTGAAAGAAAAGCTATATTTCGATATAAGGTAACTTTACCACCGTATGTTACCTGTACGCAGTGTGTGATACAATGGAACTATTACACTGGTTTGTATTTTTATATTTTACATAAATATTTGCTTACGTCAGTTTCATTATACCTACTTATAATTAGTTCTAGTGCAATTATATACTATCCTCCGAATTTGAGGAAAAACTATTTGAACCTATCTATAGTGTATATATGTATATGTATGTATGGCAAAAATCAGTATATTTAAAAGTCTCATTTGTTTTTAAAATGTAATAGCACCGTGTTCCGGTATTTGAGTAACGTCGAGAACGTAGATTTTTACTCGTTAGCAACTGATTAATTGATTTTGCAATCTATGAATATTACGAATGCTATTATACATACACATTAGGTAATATGTGGGGCACCTGTGAAAATGGAACCGAAGCTAACGGATGTGGAAGACCAGAGACGTTTCGAAATTGCGCTGATGTGAGCATCGTTACTAGCACAGCCGGAGTACCGCCTCTCTTTGTACAGCAGGACAATCCCTTTTTGCTCTATTACAAGGACTATCGTTCTCCAAATAACATATTTCCGCTTGTCGTTAGGTAATTACAGTATTTTTTTAATCGGGGAGATCTGCAATTAACAGATGCAAAATTTATTAACCGGTCGTTTCAATCGTAGATCTCAGGTATGCATGTCCACTCTTCTTTATCGGCGTATACCAGGAATGAATGACTGGTGTCAAACCAACTGTCTTCGCTATCCGCCAAATTGTCCAGCAGCTATTTGTCAATGCCCGTAAGTTATCGCGAACGAGTTTCGTACATATAATAATTACACATTTTCTGGTGAAATAATAGTTCGGCATACTTAAATCAAGAATTTCATCTTAACTGGAGTACCTCGTTGCTGGCCACTTTGTAATAATTATGCGACGATCGTATTTGATAATTTCTCAACAAATGTTCGCAACTTTTTCATTTCCTTACTTATCTTCTTTCCATGTACAGGCTGTAAGCAAATTATTTGTCAAGACCACCGTAACGTTATTCTACATTAGTTTGGTTACTGATTATTACATATTCTGCGTACTGACGTGCACACACATCTGCAAAAAAAGCAGCCACTCCTCATAAATTATTGCTCCTCGTTAAGCGAGTAGAATATGACGCAGTAAACAAAATTTGACTCGATATCTGAAGATAAAGGTCAATTTCGCGGCTACTTCTTCCGTAGATCCTCATCGATCCAATGGTGTAAAATAATGGTCTGACAAATAATTTTTTTACATGTTGTACATACGTAGGTATGTATCGTCTTGGAATATGTTGCAAACACTGTCTTATAAAAATCTTTTTAACCAAGTATACTATTCAGCTTAAAATATTAAGTCAAACCAATTCAGTCAATAGCATATATATAAATGTGCATATTTTTATTATGCACAGTTTTGTCAACTTAATACATGGTATTTACATTTTCCATTTGTATCAAAGAAATTTATTTTATTTTATACCGTGATGATTCGTGCGCTCGTCGATACTCCCTTGGTTTATTTAACAAAGAACAGCTAGTTTATCGACAAGAGAAATTTTATTAAAAAATTCATAAAAAATTGCATTCTTTGTTTCTAACAGGGAATTGTGTGATGCGATTGGAGATATTGCTGGCAAAGATGGTGCAAGCGTTTATTGCATGGATAAGTGTTTAGTATACCCTTCCAATTGCCCCTCTCAACGTTGTCGCTGTTATTAAGCAAATTTCAGTTACGCGCAGACAACTTGGTGCGTAAGCGATTGTATCGTGAAGCTTTAGCTCGACGATTCGACGATTAACGATTAACAAAATGATTGTAACTCGATAATGTTTATCAATTTTGGCAGAAATAACTAGAACACTGTTATGTCCATATTTGACGTTTATCGTCGAATGAGAAACTTAACTAAACAATTGTAAATGATGACGCAAAAATGATATCTATGTCGTAATTTTATCGAATTTGACATTTGATTATGTATAGAAATATGACTGATATCTATCGAAAAACTGCCACACCGTCCACGGGAGCTATTCCATTTACTTTGTAACGATCTAGCGTTAATGCTTGATAATTCTAATAATCTCTTGATAATCTTTCCCACTTGTGTTTTACGCGATGAATAAATATTTACATAATGTTTGGTCCTGTTATATAATATTATTGAAAATATACATAATATTTATTAGAATAAGGAGTAAAAAAGAAAAATTACTTGCTCCGTTACAATATTGTGCGTTATCATTATCGTTAGTATTGTTAGTTTCAATTGTATTTTTATTATTATTCGTTTATTTAGCATTAAATAATTAAACTCGTTATGTATGAAATTACAAATATACGACATATCCTATAGGCATGATTAAAAAAACTTGTACGACTACTTTTAAGATTAATCTTTATTTCGAAGAAGAGACGAAAAGCTTGGAAACTTGTCACTACCCTCGATTGTTCTCGATAAAAAAGATAAAAGAGGAGAGATGTTAGGAATATTCAAGAGAACACAGACTTTAATCTCACTATAGTATATTTAGTGTTAGGACATTCTATTGACAGCTTAAAATATTACGCATGTATCACATATTATATATGTAACGAATAACATCCTCTTTGCTTTTATGTATACGCATGCATATGCGTGTATACGCATACATACCTTCGTACGCGTAAATGCAGTTACATTTAACGAAACGATCATTTATTTAAATACATGTGGCAAATGTTCTCAATGCAACAGCTCCCTTCACGCACATTATATGTATATTTGCGCACTTGTGTACACATCGCATTGTGTCAACTGAATTTCGATTTTACAGTGAAAACTTGTAATTCATATCGGCCTCGATTAATATCAACAATATATTTCGTCGATTCAACGCTGTACGTCTTTTTCCAGGTTTATACATTATTAATACTTTACAAAACTACATATATACACTAAAGCCTTTTATATTCTCTATAATACGTCTTCAAGTGTCTAAATATGTAGTAACATGTTTGATCTGTTTCATTCTTTTGCATGTACTTTAATATATATGTAATTGGATTAGCAATTGGATAGTTAATCAGTGAACAATAGTGTGTTCAACGTGTTAATATAACTTTAAAATAAGTTGTGATAGACGCATCGCAAGTCGCTAACACAACTTATTTAATATAAGGGTCGTCATACTTCGTTTTCCATCGTTTACATATACATTCTAACATATCGTTTAAGCAACTATCTAACTTAGAATGCAATGAAACCCGTACTCGGATTCTATTCTCGAGAAACCTTTTTCCATTCTATTCTGCGTTAATATCCACAATTTTTATTATTTCTCAATTGTAGAAACTTTCAAAACCAATACGTATATACACAGTTTCATACTGACATCTATTCGATCGATCCTTCCTTTACCTCTTGTTACTTTTATTTTCATTTTTCATCACGAATCCTTCTAATTATTAAGACCAGTATAGACAACGCACTGTTCTCGAAAGATTATTTTTAATCTTTCTTTGTCTATACGCGATGTACGGTATAATTCATTATCAAGTATCACGACACGAAAACAATCCTTAAAATACAAAAACATATCGGAACGCGTTCCGAATGCAATCTTATTCGATCTCTTAAAATTTCTCAAAGTTTCACCCATGTTTTGCGTTTCATTTCTAATATTTCGAATTAAAATTTCCTTTAAATTATTGTTATAAAAAAACGTGTATTCTATCCAATTAAAACGATCTTTTCCTTCGTATCAATGATAAAAGAACAGCATATCGTTGAATAAATGTTATCGGTGCGATGAGAACGTCCCTACGCTAGTTTCTCAATTCTAGTAACAATATAGTTTACTAGATACGCGTGTTTAGCACACTCGTTAAAATGACGTGAAGATGGATCGATCTAATACAAAATACTGATGAAACATCTCGGGACATATCAAGGATCGCTGAAATCTTGAATCGATCACCCCTTTTTTCACCTATATCGCTTAATTATCTTCTTCGTCCTTGTCGATGTATTCTTTTATTATTACTTTGCTTTATTCTTTTTATCAAAACGATGAGACACAATACTAGTTATTCTAAAACTTAATTAGTCTTAGAATTCGCAACATGTATTTTCGAAGGAGGGGTGAGTTTCAGGTACATTTTCAGTCTTTTCCTGGTAAACATGGCTCATTCTTATCTAGTTGTCTATCAGATATTAAACAATTGAGAGAGAAATCGTCGCAAACTCTTAAACTTTGTCATTTTAATAATCGGCTTTTACTTCCAAATATATATATAGTTCCAATAATCGATAATTGATAATCGAATCGAATCGAATCGAATAAATCTCTATTTTCTGGTGAACGCCAATTTCATTTTCTTAAATAACTCATAAAAAATATTTACTGTTTGGGTCAGGTCTAGATCATATCTGAGTCAGGCTTACCCGTAAATTACGCTATACTTTAAGTTATATTTGTACTATTGGCGAATCTAAAACTGGGGAAGAAACAAAAACCGATGAAACAAACATGTGATTGTTTCGCTTTGCACGTGATTAAGAAAATCGAATTGTAAGTAAATTTAAATCGACTGGAGATCAAGGTAATTCTTTCACTAGAGACCCTAATAGGAGAAATCGCCATTGTTTCGGCACGATCGCTGTATGTGTGCTGCATGTGTGTTGTACGTGAGAATTGAAAATAAGAGTATGAAATTAAGAATGATTCCAAACTAATTACACATACACGATGCAGGTGGCAACATCTTTAACGTTCGAACATGTTCGATAAGCGGCTTCTTCCTTTATTAACGCCTCTCACGAGAGCATCGTTTTAATCAGTGTTAAATAAAATACAATGAGCAACATAATCTGCGCGCTATAACCAACTAAAAAATAGTATTTCTTCCTTTTGATTCTCTGTTTCTGCTTTTCTTTGTCCGAAAACTTGACGGTCATTCGACAATCAAATCCCTATTATATCGCACAAGGTAATTTGCATGACAGTTAACGACGACACCTTACCGTTAGCTTAGAATAGGAAATACAATGGTGAGCTATCATGCTGAAATTTTGTATGTACTTGCTAACGAGCATCGGTGTACTCGCATACAACTGGATTTTGAAATATCTCTTGCGCTATGTCTAAAATATAGATTATAAATGATTAGTGCCTTTAAAAAACAATAACGAATTATACGAAATATTTGGTAAAAATTTACCCAACGATACATATCGATGTTTATTTTTAAAATAATAATATCAAAATAACTATCGATCGCTATAGCTTGTTGTACTTTGCTGTCGTTTATGAACACTGTCTTTTCATTCGTAATACTGAGATATTATCATTGCTACGCGACGCGCGCGTTGCGTTGTGTCGCGTCGTATGTAGTCGCTAATGAAAAAATAATCGCCAACCGATACACACACTGATTCGTTACCGTGACATTTTTATTTCTCGATTAAATTTTTCATTTGACCAATCAATACAAAAACATACGTTGTTAACATACATAGAAAAGAAAACGTGAAATCAGATGGCGCTTAGAGATTCAGGACGCACAACGATCCTTTCGATTGCCCCTTATACAATGACGACGACGAGTGAGTTAGTTAAACGATAGCGAGTAGAACTATCTATGACCTGTGATTAAAATTCTAACGACGGAACGATAATGCGTTATGTATTATGTGTATAAAATGTCTCTGCAAAAAGAGAACAAAAATAGCTTTTGGTTCGTTTCGAAGCTTATCTGTTATAATAATTGTTGCATGCTTCGCCGAACGAAATTCTTTTACAAGATGGTATATACTTACTTATGTGTAAGTCAAATCGGAATCGTCTCTATTTACGAGTCATTGGAGTTCGTAAATAAGATCCATTGTCAGTCATACGTTAAACCTATCTTTGCAAATTCCGCGACTAACAGAATAATCTCGATACCTATACCGTATTCATTATGATTCGTATAATATATTCATTTCCACAAGGACTGTAACATGTTGTTTTTATCTAACTAATCAACTATGTAGTTTTCATAAGGACCTTTACAGTAGTTAAATTGAGCTCTTGAATTAACAGTACGATCGTCATGAATACGTTGTTACATTTCTTAAAACTAATCTCGAGTGCCCGAACTTTCTTTCGAAATTTATTACTATCGTTGCTAAACGAATGCTCGTCGCTACTTTAAATTTTACTCCATATATTCATGGAGTATGTACTTTCCATATATACGATATAACAAATACCTATTTATCGATAAAAAAAACATTCGTTTCAAACATGTAGCAAATAAATTAAAACTTTGTATATATATATATATATATATACACACATGTAGTATATGCAATAACGTGTGTATGTGTTTTAATAGCTGAAATTAATTCATATATTAAGAAATAATAAAATTCTATTACCGTTCGTTTACTATTTTAATTCGTATTTTCAGTTTCAATGTTTGTTCGATTCAAAAACGGAATTACCGATGGAATTCGTTAATACTTATTAAAAATAGTAGCACGATGTCTCGCATTCTTACGCCTTTGTCTCGTATTGTGATTGTTAATCGAGTCTTTTTGTTACGTAATTTACAGGCAAATTAATATTTTCATTAATTATGTTACGTATTACGTAAAGTACGGGTGTTTTACCAAGTGTGCACTCTGTAAGATTATCTTCCTAAATTTTACGATATAACATTTCCATTATAGTATTTAACAACCAGTCGATTAAGTTTATTAAAGAAGGAAAATTGCGTCATCGAGTTCACGTGCAGTATGTAGTTTTGTTAAACTTTTCTTATATACTTGAGTTTAAGTTAATCGAATTGATTCGTGGGATCTGGGTACTAGGGCAGTAACAGTACCCAGAACCCAGTCATAGTATATACTTATAAATGATATTATGTAGATACAATAAATGACTACATTTCGAGAAAATCATTCTCCCTCCACCCCTCTTTCTCAAGAACAAGATTCGATATTCTCTGTAACAAACAAACGAATCGTTATTATTGCGCTCTCGTTTCAAGATTCTTTTCTTCCCTATTTAATTTTAACTCGATCTAATTACGAACAGCAAGTAGTAACGATTTACAAATACACGTCAAGTATCTACGATCAAAGTCGAATAGCTTCGTTTTACCTGTACTTTTCAAAATTTAACCGTTAGCCAGCCGTTATATCGTAATATAAGGCCGTAAGCGGGCTAAAGTTACATTAAATACTTGTGATTCGACACTTATTACATATCGGATAAACGTATGACTAACACTTAGATTAAATGACAATCAACTGTCACAACATTCGTGTGATTTTATTAAGCGAAGCAATGTGATCTAAACCACTTGGATGTTTTATGGTAAATTTCTCACATTATACTACTTATTTAATACAATGATACACCACTATTGGAATTCAATCGTACGCGATCGTAAAATTTTTCTTTGGTAAGGAACGTTCGTTTATAGAAAATGATCAATCGTCTATAATAAATCAAATAAAGAACTTTTTACGGTTTATTAAGTTATCCGTAAGTAGCATTAAAGAAGTTTGCGAGCTAAGGGAGCGGTCAAAGGGCTCATGATCGACTAACTCCCATAGGACGCATCTTTGCATTTAATACTTTTGCGAAACAAATCGCTTTAGAGACTTTATCCTTTATTAAAAAATTCGTGTCATCTTGTCCACTATGTTTATTTTCTTAATTGGCTAACATATACCTATTAATTATATTTCATTGCATTCAGCAAAGTGACGTAACTTTAGTCAACAGATCGCACAACTTTCATGTAGATTATCGAATCGGAAACAGAAAACGAAATGATTCGTTCGAATTTACACAGATTGACGAGAAAATGAAATCGAGAATCTCACTGAATATACCTTTACGTTATGCTATTCCGAAATTGTACCGAAATTATGCCGAAATTATATCGAAATTATTGTACCGAAATTCCAGACAAAACGGAATTCTTTACACATCACATCGTGCTGAGATCTCTATCGTTATTTACGCATTTGAGATTACTCTATTAGATTACTACCATAGAATTATGGTGGCGGTGTTTTATCGTTAGACGCACAAGTATCTTTCCTTTTGCTTATTTTCAATATTTTCGTTCTTTCCCATTAAGACGATTCCATATCTCGACAAATGTTACAGATAAAAAATAATCCAATTTTCAATCTTTTCGGAATTGAAAATGATAAATCGAAAAATTCAAAAACATAATACTCGATATCTTGGATAGCTCGGGCACTCGAACTTGGCAAAAGTGAAGTAAAATGGAAATTGAAGTTGCGAATGTTTATATGTAAAATGTATGTTTAGTACCATACCAAGTTATAAATAACCTAAAGTTGCATATGTTTTCACATAGGGTGCATCCACTCTACAATTTTCCCTGAAACAAACGGTATAAATTGTATGAATTTTTCAACTACCCTTGATAAACATAACTCCTTAAGAAAAGAACAAAGATAAATAAATAAGAACACTAATAGCAATAAAGTTGTGAAAGACAGGTCAATTAGTACAGTTGAGGTACGCGATCGATTCGATCAAAAGAGATTATAAGATGTTTTTGTCGTTGTAAAGCGATTAAAGTGATAGAATTTTATATACTATAATCTTATTTTCATCTTGTTAAACTGTGTGCATTTGCCAAGTCTGCTAATTTTGAAAATGTCAAACAAGCAAAAGACGAAGAAAAACAATATCTAAATTTCTTCAAAAATGTAGTATCCAAATAATAAGAAAATTTATGCTCTTGGGTTGGCTACAAAAAACGATATACTATACTTCAGGGCACGGAAAATTATCGAGTCTTTTGCAATCTTGTAGTTTCCGACGTGTTTCAACTTAAAAAAATAAGTTTGAAGGTGCGAAATCCACTAGTTGAGTAGTTATGCGTATATAGAATAGAGCATTTTTAACGTATTCGATAGGTTACTTTGTCGCCTTATCGTCGGCTTCTAGTCATGATTCATCGAAGGAATGGCGTCGCTCACCGTACACAGATGGAGACGGCATATTGTGTTTGATCTCTTAATTTTAATCAGAAAAACATAACAAATATACTGGTAAAAGTTTCATTGATCTCAGTCCCGCTTTCTCTTTCACTCACGTTGCCCTTTTCTACGTTCGAAACGTCTACCATCTCGGTTTCGAGGAATAGGATCGTTTATTTTATCGGAGGTTTTCGTAGATCTCGATACGAATGTACCGAAACCTAAGGAAAAACGTCCGAAAGTTGAGTCGTGAAAAATCAACATGGAAGACAAGAAGGTTTGACGCATGCGTGACACATCTATGAATATCTCAAACAGAGACAGAGATACTCTACTCGTTTCTGTCTGTTTCGCAAGAACGAGAAGCTTATTGCCTTCCATATTGATTCTTGGCGATTCAATTTTCGACGGCTTTCCCAAGCGAGTGTCTAGACCTGTTATTATAATTTTGACGTAACCAACCACCGCGGGGTCCAGAGTATAGGATAACTCAAACTTAATCCGATATACAAAATCTCGCCGTAAAATGACCGCCACTATAAGAAAACGAACATTTATGTACAACCAGCGACTCCACTCATTGGCTTAATAGCGCGTAAGAGCCAACACGGCGTCAAAGTGATGTGTAAAATACGTTAAAAAAGCTGAACTTTACGCGCGCATAACTTTTGAACCGGTAAATCTCTACCGTTAAAATTTGCAATTTTGTATTCTGCGCGTAAGAAACTATCGAATGATAAATAAGAAGGGAAATAATTTCATGTCGAAGAAATCGAGGTTCGGTCAAAAATAATTGTTCATCCTCCAAAGTATAGTTTACCTCAAATGACATTCAATGTTAACAGGCAGAGAAGAAGAAGGTGGAAATATTTTGTGCGTTTCTTCTTTTTTCGCTTCTATCCTTCTCTATTCTACATATACACATTTTATTCTCTCCTTGAACGTTTCATCTTACATCGCGTAAATGTAACATCTTTTGTGTTCTTTTAAAACTATAACTTAAATATCTTTGTTACGCTAACGACGATAAACGTAAAACAAGTTTTGATGTAAAGTTTTTCCAGTAATTGGTACTATTATATTAATTTATTATTTCAACGATAGTCAACCAACTAATTTTCAATACTAAATTTCCAAGTACTTACTCGTCTTCCCACGGACACACTTCGTTAACGTTATTGTCACGCTTTTGTTGAGGAGCTGGTTGAGTAACTGGTGCTAATTGATCATCCTGTTCAGTGTCCGGCTCCCAAACAGGAACAACCTGCGCCTCTTCCAGCGACTCCACCGTCTCCGTTTTTACTAGAGCGGAAATTGCCAAACTTTCTTCGGCTATAACTGCCGCCATTGCATCACCTTCGTCAGCCTCCAGCTTTTGCCTTCTTTCCTCGATTTCTATCTCTTCCTTTATTACCGGCGCACGATCGCCATTCGTTTTTTCCTCGACTTCAACCGTAGAATTGTCACTCGGTAGATCCCCTACGATCGCGCTAATGCTTATTAAGGGAGCCTTGGTTAAAGTTTTCGACGTCAGTTCCTCCTCGAGAGACTTTAACGTCGTACTAGTCTGAGACTCTTCGGTAATACACTTCCCTATCGTAGACACATCCGATCTGTCAGTTGTCATATGAGAATACTCGAACGAATGTTGTGGCGACGGATAATTACAAGACAAAATGGACGGCCGACTGATCTCTGACAGCTTCGTTCTTCCGCTAGTCGAGCCGATGGAATAATTTCGCGTTGTTATGCCAATTCGTTCGGTAGTCGTCATGCCGGCTGTATTACAAAATAACTATGATAAAAAGCTGCACGATTCAATTAATTATTCGTTCTAATACTTAAAAAATACGCATACGTATAATATCCCTCGCTTTTTATTATATTTAATCTAATTTTATCTTATCTTTGACAGTAGCGAAAATTTCGTTGTGAAAAGCGTCGTGGGAAGAATATACGCATAGCATAAACACAAATAGTTTATAAAATATTTACCTGTGCTGCTACTGTGTTGCAAACTACAGGACTTTCGAAGATGTTCAGAGACTTCCGCTACCACTAAACTGACATCAGACGAGGAACTACAGGAATCTAATTGCGATGAATTTTTCCGAGATGCGCGTGTAACCTCGATAGACTGTGACTGCGCGCTCAAATTATTGCCTTCTTCCGCTTGACTTTCAACCGACGACGTTACTCCAGATGATATTGGATGGTGTGATAGTGTGGTATCTATGGCGTGCTCTATACTCGGTCCTGGAACCACGTCCCACGGGCAAACGTCGTCCATAGGGCGAACTACCGCTTCCGATGTGCCAGCATCCCTGACAACATGAACTTTATTATATGATTTAGTTTTTATTTTTTCCTCTCGTTAATATACCACAACGTCTTTTCATTTTATTTCGATTCTTCCGATTTCGATATGTCGATAGGCCATGCAAATATGTAATTGTACCATCCAACGTACAAGAGGGAAATTACACGCGCTTTACAAAATTACATTCCTAAAGAGAAATCGTAATTGTCGTTTCTTTTTCGTTTCGAGTCGAAACACAGTTAGGCTTCTTTGAGGGAAGAAGGGCCGACTTCTCTCGGTAAGACGCGGGTAAAATACAATTGATGAGAATTCAATTATTTCAAGAAAATTAAGTTGAACTTGAAGTGCATTTCAAATTTCAAATTGCTGTTTATATATTGCATTATTTTCGATGAACTTGTAGAAAAGCTACTGCCTCTCCGATTTCGATCAATTTGAAATATGTTGCAACGCATTGAACGACCTTTTGCCATACATGTAATGAACGGTCGACTTTAATTTCTGAAATATTCGCAAAAAAACTGCCAATATCGCTACAGCAAATTCCGTCTATATTTGCGCATTCGTAACGCATGAGCGTATAATTAACAGCGACTGAACCGAAACTTAACTTCTACCTTTTATCTATAATATGTATACATAAAAGAGAGTTTGACGAGCTTGGGTAAAGCTTTGTGCACAACCGTATATGCGAAACTGTAATAAATGTCTGTTATAATTCAATTAAAAATAGATATTGCCAACGTATTGCGTTTGAGTTTTTATTCGGTTAGTTTTTTCAATTCAACCGCCACACCCTAAGACGGCCAATAATGTTTATGTAAAACAATAACAATTCTTTTATTTCATAAAATAATATCAATTATTCGGTGATCTATCATCTTTTATAATTAACACTCTGGGAAGCGACTGCTCCGACAACCATACAGCCCGAATCCCCGCGTGTTTTTCGACCAATATCTAATATATTAATAACGGTTTCGTATTATTCAAACATGTAATGTAAAAACACGTTCATAATAGTTCGTTTATAACATCCGTTGCTTTTTTTACTGTTTTATTTAGCAGTAGTTAACATTTTTATAGAATACCTTGAAATGTGTAAAACGCGAATTCACGTCTCCGGTCCTCGAGGTGTTAATTTGTTATTATTTTACGCAACCGTTGCCAGTCGCCTTGCGGCGCGGAGAAAATATTCAGCGGATTGAGAAAACTAATCCAAACCGAAACCCGATACATTGATGATACGTATTCATTTTCAACTGAATTATAACAGACACGATGAGATGTTAGCCTCGCATACGCAATCGTGAACGGAGTTTCAAGTTCACCCAATTCTCATTTATACGTACTATTAACAGAAGATAAGAGTTAGAGGTAAGTCGGATTTGAGCAACCGATGCTGACCCAAACGCTGACACAGGCGCATAACTATGGGCGGAATACACTGTAGTGGTACCGATCGTCTGTCGTGAATATCTCGGAAACTAAGACCGACCGTATTATGCACGTATATATAAGAAAAAGTTATTCAAAATGTTGAGCTTTACAACATATTGAAAACTCATTGAAATCGAAGAGGAGCTCAACCTAAATATCAGTTGTTGCCTATATTTTTGAAAATGTATATCGCTTGGATCGATTACACGAAAAACTGAAAATTCGCTAAATAATGTTTCGATAATTGGTGTTAACAGTGGAATCAAATAATAACGACGCGATCACATGATATTGGTTACACAAGATATTTTGATGCGTATAATAAACACCGTTTCGTAATAAAACAATACGATACCGAATAATAAAATGTTTAATTAAAAATGGACAAGACTTCAAATATAGATAAATCCATTAGTTATTATCACTGACATCGTAAACTTTTGTTATTAATTTGGTATTTTGCATCAAGATCAGGCGGAATATTTTGTAACTATTTATTGTTGGGCAAGTGGCAAGATTAAACGGTGCTACCGTATTGATAGATACGATAACAATAAATAATAACGAAAATGAGAATGAGAGATGGATATATATAACGTGATAGTGCCATAATAATGATAAAGCGAAAGACTAAAAAAAGACAGTTGAACGATAATACATATACATACATTTATATACATACTCGTATATGTATGTATGTACTACGTATATATGGTATATACTATATACGTATGGTATATACCATATATACGTGTATATATATATATATATAAAGAGAGAGAGAGAGAAGGAGAAAGATGTACTTAAAATACAGTAACGGAAGAAAATTTTAGGGAAAGATAGTCAAACTACATTAGCCTTAGTACATTGAGAATACGGAATATCGAAGAATGTTAGAAAACATCAACAGTATTGCATACATGAAATGTTTTTCACAAGTGCTAACATCGTAAAATAATACATTGAGTAACAGGGTTTATTATAAAAATTGAAATAAGTTAAGAGATTCGTATTCGCATACTTATGCAAGGAAACTATCAGGTTATTTCGAGGACTTACTGAACGCTATGCGGAATAGGCCTTGTTGAAATCTTTACGAGTCGAGCCAGATCTCCCCTGAAAACACCGCACCGATAAAACCTATCTTTCTCGCAAATTGATCATTTTTCTGGAAACAGGGATAATTTGTAATTCTATTTGCTTTTCGATCGTGCCACGAAGACAAATAGCGTACTAATAGTTTAGAAAATAAGATAAAGACAGCAATTTCGATGTGTTTCAAGTTTAAACATACATCGAAGATAGGTGGAGCGAATTAACCCCATAACATATAGTATCGTGTGAAAAACGTGATGCGTTGATGTTATTGATTTATTATTTATTTCGCGATAATAAATCTTTTTCGTGCAATGATCAATTGGTTGTAATTATTTATCAAATGTTTTGCAAAATAAAATTAGTTGTATCCAACGCATGCATTTATATATCAAAGGCATATACGATTTGCACAACTTTGGAAATCAAATTCACAAACCGTGAAATGGCTCGACGTGTCACCGACCTTTGTTTGTGGCACGCGCTATTGGAACTTAAATCGGAAGGCAAGGGGCTAATTTCTTAAACGTTCGACACGTTTTCTAAACGTGTATTACTGATTTTATTTTACTTGTACGCTCTTTAATAGAAGTTACTAAGAGAAGAGCTTTCTTAAACTTCGATTCCATTATATTTCTCTTCATACATATTTACTTTGACGTATTTACTTTGACAAATTTTATCCGCGAGACAATCGGGTTTGTTATAGGATGGCTATAATTTATAAGTTATTAGTTATAAGTTAAAATAAGATATATATTTAAATTTGATATGATTTTTATTATATAAACGTAATATATGCTTATGACAGTAGTGTGATACTCAGTGAGGATTTGAAATGATTTAACACGACGATTTTACTTTCCTATAAATCTTTTATACATAGTATCGCACACATACTGCTATATATGTATAGAGTGTATGTAAACGACCACCCTAGCGGGATTCTATATGTTTGTGATGGTGGGACATTTGAAAACAAAAGTACGTGCAATGTTGTCCTTGGCCTTGAATTTCAAGGCCGATCTCCTTTTTCTTACATGTTGTTTCGTCTCATAGATTCTTCGATAAAAGCACGCATGTAACGTTACAGTTAAATCTGTTTCGTACTTCATATCATTTTGGATATATCATAGAACAACAGTAGTTTACGCTATTTTAATAATATATTATTTCTATTAAAATATTTCCGGAACTAATGGTTTTCAACATGAACAACTTAATACTTCTCTATATGGAATAACGAAATGCATCAATCAGTACATTAAAAAATGTAATTCCATTTAAAGAAACATAGTTGACTTTCATATATCCTTTACGTAGACATATGTGGACCACCTGCGATAACATAAAATCGTCTTTTCTTCGCGTCATTCAACTTTTGTTTCGTAAACGTTCTTCATAATACGTAATTCGAAATTAAGAAGTTAGATACTTCGTTCTATTTAAGGTAAGCTATGTCAGTTAAGGTGCTAAAAAACAATTTCCCGTTTCTTCATCGATATCGCGTTATTTATTTCCTATCCGACTGCAAAATGTAAACATACCGTAAATAATGTCAATTTACGAACCAATGGAGCTCTAAAATCACTTTCTCAGGAGAGCGATCGAATTGCAAGCTATGGCTCTTATGACAAATTTGGTCCTTATGAGAAATTCAGAGTGAACGATAATTTTGCACATACTATTTATCTACAAATGCCCACCGATCCAGAAGCGTAGAAGCCAGCATTTTTATACGTCTCATACATTTTTTCACCTTTTATAGTTTTGGTTTCTCTAGTTTCGATGAAATCATTATCATCGTAACGAATATATTTCTCACATTTATTTACTTATGTGTAACGAAACAAACAAAAAATTAAACCGTCATAGAAATTTAAAAATGGCAACATAGAGACGAAAATAAAGATAAGATTAATAGAGAATAAGGAGTGCAACAAAAGCAACATAGAGAGAAGAGCATGTATATTATCGTTCTTCAAAAAATATTAAATCTTTCGTTTACCTATATGGAATATCGGTGAGGTTCGACTGACTGTGAGAATGTGGCACTCTGGGCATCGAAGTTGTATCCCGAACACCACAGACGGCTAACTCGTGAGCAGATCCAGATAGACTCCGATCGCTTCCCCTTCGTTTACTACCGCTTGCTGCACTACCTGCAGCATGGTGCTGCAAAGTGCTGGTCGTTGGAGTCGGAGTCGAAGTCGAAATCGAAGTCGAAGTCGAAGAAATTTTCTTCTTTGTTTGTCCACCAAAGCTAAAAAACCTACGGAATACCATTGAATAAACGGAATTGTAATATATCGATACCACACAACCATATATATATATATATATATATATATATATATATATAATACTATTAATAGTAGTCAGTAGTAATTGAAAGATATCGTAGATGACGCACTTCGATCAATTCTGGAGTAGAGGTCAAGAAGAAAAAATAGGAAATATATAGAGGATAGAATTGCTACTAAAATTACTACTAAGTCGTACCACTTTTTTTGCAAAGGTTGCACACCGGCAGCTAAGGTATTTCGATATTGATCCGAACGAATAAATCTAGGATAACAATCCTTTTTCAGAAGTAGCGTATACACATGTTCAGCGGCGGAATCAAATATAAATCGATTTGGATTTCTCATTTCTTGATGTACTTTTTCCATTGTCTTTCCATCTATGTTTATTTCGCAAGGTGCTCCGGGTGCCAGGAATTCTCTAGAATATATTCCATCCATCATTTTCTTGCTATATGTATATCATTATACGTCTATATATTGTACATACGAGTATGCCATTCAATGAAATTTTCACTTTTCGCGAATCAACTAAGAGAAAATATTTGATAATATATAATATAATATGTGATACGTACTTGAAGATTTCGTTGACTTTGTCGGGTATTTGTGCTTGAAAACTATGTCTCAAATCTTTAACTGCTAACCAAAATCGTATATTTTCATGACTATATTCTTTCCTCAAATAATTTGTGAACTCTTGCAAACCTACGATAGAACGTGTAAAATCAAAACGCAATTTTCAAACGTTGATTATTCGATTACTTATGATTAATATTTTTCAGGCTTTCCTACCATTGCTGACTAACATTCTTACTTATGTTTGTTGCTATTGTCATATATTTTGTATATCGAGTTCTATATACGTAAAAGAATTAAAAGCTATAAAAAAATTTCAAAATAGTCGTTGATAATTGACATAAGTTATTTTTGTTATTACGTACAAACGCATCTGCAATATACATATATCGTAGGTATGAATACGTATCTATTCAACGAAAAAATTCCAAATATTCACCAGTTGGGTCAGACATTAACTCTTCCATTGATAATGCCCAGCGCTTGACGCGTTTTTCCGTAGGAAGATCCACCCTGCGCATAACAAATTACACAAATAGGAAAGAATTTAAATCGTGTTTTGCGACACAACAAGCATCTTCGCTGCGATGATCGCATGCTTTACCGTGAAGCGTACATATACGTGTGTATACTTGTATGAGAAATTTTAATTATGTTTAGAATACCAACACAGGACTGTTTAGCTGCCAAAATGTTTGATCGTCGGTGATCCATGGGTTTGAAGGTTGTGGCTGTATAAACATCGGATCGTACTCCACGTATGTTTCAAAGTATGATTTTAAATTTTCAATCGCAGCCGAAACCTTTATCCTTGTACGCGTTAAACTGTTCTTTAAAAGGGCCACCTAGTATTAAAAGAAAAGAATAATATGTGTATCGTTACTAAAATATACGTGTAATATATTTTCAGTATTATAATGCATTACTAGATGTTAAAATTAGGTGAGACAAAGCGTAACATCTCATCTATCTGAATTCATTGAAAATCACCCCTTGTTTCTCTCTGTAGATACACGGTATACTTATAGTCATATTCTAGAGTCCAAACAAATACGCGTAGTCGAATAGCGGGCATGGTAAATATCTATAAAAGTCCTCGACCAGCAACTTTCACCGATGGTATCGACACGCGACGTGACGAATCGTCTACGGGGCCACAGTTGCGGTCCGAGTGCATTATCACGCGTGTTTTTTCGCGCATCGGTGTCTCCCGAACGGGACAGAGTTGCGCTGGCTTGTTTCCGTTCTATTCCTTTCTGGGAACTAATGTTCGTTATTTACTAATATTACTTAATACAAATTTGAAAAGAGTCGACAGCCGATTTCGGCCGAGGGCAAATTCTTTATACGTTTAAACCAATACCGATGCTTCGTTTCAAAAGGAATGGTATCGCTGACAAGCGACACTACCAAATGCCACTCGCCGATTCTTCTAAAACCGTGCACGTACGTATGTAACACATCAAAAAATGTTAGACACGAGCTTTTTTATTTCGGCTCATAAAGCTTTTGAAGGTTAGAAAAAGCCTACACAGGATGTCGACATTACGCAAAGCAATTTTCTCTGTTTATATTATCTTTGATTTTAACTTGTCGTTTCAAAATCTTGGCAATAAACCCATAAACCCAAATCTCGCAAATCCGAAACTCACAAACCTAAAGTCGATAATACCAAAATCCATAAACTCATAACTCCAACTTCATAAGCACAAAACCCAAAGTCTAACATTGTTGGTTTCTTATTTTTATGTATTTTTTTAAGGTAGTGAGGAGTAATTGGGGTGAAAAAGTATTTTATATAAATAGAATCGGTGCATAGAGCACATCTGATAATGGCAACATCATTACAAAACTTACTTTGCGTACTACAATTTTTCAAGCAATATTCTACACGCAATATTCTTACATTTATCTGGTTTTTCTGTAATATATTCGCCATTTCATCAAGCGTACTTAGAGACACGTTCACAAATCCTGACGATGCAAATTTGATATGAATCGATGATTGAATTTTTAGAGCGTTATTTCTCACTTGTAAGTTGCAGCGTCATAGTTGTGCAGAGGGATGAAATCTGAAAGTTTTTAAAAAAATTGTTCCATAGTCTGAAGATAAACACAAATTGACAGCTTGATAGATATTTTTCTCTACGATGGGTCTTGTCACTTGTCTCTTGCGACATTATCAGCAAAGGAAATTTCAAGATTCCAGCTACTGCTACGATACTTCGGATAAAATGTTTTTTTTTTTTTTTTTTTTTATTTATTAAAATTCACATTTTGTCCAATTTGGACATTTGGTGGAATTTTTTAACCGTTAAATTAGCATGTTGGTGGCTACCCCCAGCGGGGTATCATCCTCGTGTTTGATAGGTTATGTCCTTTATAAAGTCTGCTGGGTGCTTCCTTTTTAGTCTTCTGTCCATGTTTATGGTTTTGTATGTTTCCGCAGCTAACCGGTTTGGGTGTGCGGATAAAATGTGTAAATAAATGTGAGTTTGATACTTCAGAGATCGAGCTAGATATTCGACAGTTACGGCGTAAGTTGGATTGAAAAGTAGGGCGCGAATAGGAAAAAATTGCTTAAAAACGATGTTGACATCTCGGAGCCGTTTTCCAACTATCAAACAGTTTATGAGCCCAAATAACTAAACACGTGTCTAATGCTTTTTGATGTACTACAAGAGTGCGCAGTTTTAGGAGAATCGGAGAGTGGCACTTTGATAGAATAACGTGCGAGATGAATAAAACGCGGTGCTGCTCACATAGATTTATTGTAGTATCGTGGACAAAAGGCCTAAGATATCGGCCGAACCGTATACAATGTTGCGAGAACCGCGGTGTCGTTGGGTACAGCAATGTATCGTCGATCTTTTCAACTGAACAGTTTCGTCTAAAAGGCCTACGTGACCCTGGTCACGAGCGCTTTCGGGACACGTGCGCTATAGGGCGGGGAAAAAAACAAAAGAGACGCTAAAGACAATGTTAGTTAAGACGCAGGCGAGAACGAACGCAAAAGGCGCGCAGTATGAGTTGAGAAGCGAGAGCGTGCGAGTGCAGATGCCGAAGACGAGAGTTGTAGAGTTGCTAGCGTTGTAGAGAGATCGAGTTGTTAGTTATAGAGTTGCGAGAGTGATTTGAACGGAATAAGACTTTTGTGTTTTAGTTCAAGTTGAACATTTATCGTTCTCTGTCCAATTAATCTCTGTTATTTTTATTAATCTTAATAAATAGCATTAGGAGAATTTTACAAATCTAAATCATCCTAATCCTATCCTTTTTCGATACTACAATTGGGGGCTCGAGCCGGGATTGAAACCAGACAGAGAACGACACGTTTAACGGAACTAATTGTGCTGAAAAAAAAAGAGTTGAAAATGGCAAATTGTGAAGAGGAACAGTTTTCGACTGAAGAGGTTTCGACGCTGGAGGAGCTAAGAAATAAGCTCGCAAGTCTGAATCTGCCGATATCAGGCTCGAAGTCAGTGCTGATGGCCAGGCTGAACCGAGCGTATAAGGCTGGTCAATCAACTTCGAAGGAATCGAAGCGCGATGAGGAATCGGTAAATCAGCGAAACCTAAGGAGTGGGCAGAGAGCTGAGCGCGATCAGGATGGAGACGAAGACCTCGAGAAGCTGAGGACGAAGGAGTTGAGAGCGCGCCTCGCTAGCTTGGGGTTAAAGGTCACAGGGAGAAAATCTGAACTACGCGCACGGCTACAGGCGGCCCTGGAAGGAGACAACGTATCGTCGGAAGAAGAAAGCGACGACGAAAGTGACAATGAAAAAGATGAGAGAGACGTGATGAAACACGAAGGAGGTACGCGAGCGATGTGCTCGGACCGTGATAAACATCACCGGCTGAAGAGAAGTACACCAGTTACGAGCTTGAGGTTTTGGCCATCGTGAAAGCGCTGAAGAAATTCCGTGTCTACTTGCTCGGCATTCCATTCAAAATCGTTACAGATTGTCAGGCGTTCGCGTTAACAATGCGGAAAAAGGACTTGTGCGTGCGCGTCGCGAGGTGGGCGATCCTCCTAGAGGAGTTCGATTATAAGGTGGAGCATAGGCCCGGGACCAGTATGATGCATGTCGACGCGTTGAGTCGAAACCCCCTACCCGAGGTCATGCTAATAGACGAAGACGAACGAGGGATTGTCGTACGTTTGAGAGAAGCGCAGTTGCAAGAGGATGACCTGCGACAGATCCGAGACAACATAAAGCAGTACGAGGCCGACGGGTACGTCTTAAGAAACGAACTTTTGTATCGAGAAGTAGAAGACACACCGCTATTGGTCGTGCCGAAGTCGATGCAAACCCAAGTGGTCCGACGAGCTCACGAACGTGGCCATTTCGGCGTTACCAAAACAGAGGCGTTGGTAAAAAGGGACTACTGGTTCCGGGGAATGCGCGAGAAAGTGGAAAGGGTGGTGCGGAGTTGCATCGACTGTATCCTTGCGGAGAGAAAGCAAGGGAAGAAGGAAGGGTTGCTAAATACCATCGACAAGGGAGAATTGCCGTTCGACACGTATCACGTCGATCATATTGGACCGTTACCCACTACAAAGAAAAGCTACCGGCATATCTTCGTAGTGGTCGATGCTTTCACCAAGTTCGTCTGGTTGTACCCCACCAAATCAACGGGTTCTGCAGAGGTTATCAGCCGCTTGGAAAAACAGTCTGTTTGTTTCGGGAATCCGCGAAGGATCATCTCTGACCGTGGGACGGCGTTCACAGCTGGTGCTTTCGAGGACTATTGTAGCGAGGAAGGCATAGAGCACGTGCGAACTACAACTGGAATTCCGCGGGCCAATGGTCAGGTAGAAAGAGTAAACCGGATACTTATCCCGTTGTTGACGAAGTTATCTGCACCAACGCCAGGCGAGTGGTTCAAGCACCTGGAGAAAACTCAAAAATACCTCAACGCAACACCCAGCAGAAGCACTAGCGTTACTCCGTTCCAGTTGCTGTTTGGCACGCGGATGAGAATGCGGGACGATCCGCAGATGAGGCAGTTAGTTGAAGATGAATGGGTCGCAATGTTCCAGGAAGAACGGGATCAATTGCGTGAAATAGCAAAGAGACGGATCGAGGAGCTTCAAACCCGCAATAGACAAACGTTCAACAAGAGACGCAAGAAGGCGACAGTCTACAAAACAGGAGATCTGGTGGCGATCGAGAGGACGCAAGGCGGTCCTGGGTTAAAGCTGCATTCAAAGTTCCTTGGGCCGTACCGTGTGGTGAAAGTCCTGCGAAATGACCGTTACGTAGTGCAACGAGAAGGCGAACACGAGGGACCGCGCACGACTTCCACCGCAGCCGACCACATGAAGTGGTGGAACATTGGTGTTAGTGATGATAGTGAGAACAGTGATGAGCACATCTGAGGGCAGATGTGATTTGTCAGGAATGGCCGAGTGTAGTATCGTGGACAAAAGGCCTAAGATATCGGCCGAACCGTATACAATGTTGCGAGAACCGCGGTGTCGTTGGGTACAGCAATGTATCGTCGATCTTTTCAACTGAACAGTTTCGTCTAAAAGGCCTACGTGACCCTGGTCACGAGCGCTTTCGGGACACGTGCGCTATAGGGCGGGGAAAAAAACAAAAGAGACGCTAAAGACAATGTTAGTTAAGACGCAGGCGAGAACGAACGCAAAAGGCGCGCAGTATGAGTTGAGAAGCGAGAGCGTGCGAGTGCAGATGCCGAAGACGAGAGTTGTAGAGTTGCTAGCGTTGTAGAGAGATCGAGTTGTTAGTTATAGAGTTGCGAGAGTGATTTGAACGGAATAAGACTTTTGTGTTTTAGTTCAAGTTGAACATTTATCGTTCTCTGTCCAATTAATCTCTGTTATTTTTATTAATCTTAATAAATAGCATTAGGAGAATTTTACAAATCTAAATCATCCTAATCCTATCCTTTTTCGATACTACATTATCATTATCCACAATGCCCAATTCAAACCTGGCCAGTGGTAAATAATATCGATTTTGCTCGTACTATGCGTATCGAACCATGTTCGGTATTCGACTATCTCTTTGGACTTTGTCCGGACAAAACCGACAGCGTGCGTCCTGCAGACTACGCTCGTAACACATACACAAGTTCTATTATATATGTACAAACGAAATATGAAATGTTTTTAATAGACTTTAAGACTAGGACAGACGGACGTTTTATACGTGTGCCGCGTGTTGCACGTCGTGCTTTCTCCACCGAAGTAGGAACTGTGCGTTGTAATGCAACTGATTACGCGAGGGTGAAACACGCTCTGACACGGTCGCAAAACGCCACCTTGTCACGGAAAACGAAACATGCCGACCAGGCGATACAATTTTTAACCGGGGTCTAACAAGCAGCGTGTAAAACGCCCGTGTAATCGTAATCTAAGAACGCTGCGCTGACTAACGTCGGACGATATAAATTAACGTATATAGTAATCGTTTATATTGTATAACCAGAAATTCGAAAACACATGGCACAGGACACAAACACAGCGCACAAGGAGGTGATTAAAACCGTGTAGCTTTAATTTAATTACATATATCTAAAATAAGATAACGGGATTAAAAGAAAGTATTTACCTCGCGTTGCAGATCGGTTAAAGTGCGTTTACGTGATGGAGGACGTGAAAGTCCAGGACGAAAACGTGTAGGTACGGGTGCTACTTCAAGACTACTTAGACAACCGGGTGGTGGCCTGTAAACTCTCCAAAATGCTCGTTCTTGAGAATCGCTTACTATTTTATCCCCCTTTTTTCGCTCCTTCGCTAAGCGGACCTGAATACACAATGTTATATCTCAACGAGTTACACGCTCAAACGTATAATGTTTTGATTAGGTACAAGGAAAATATAATTAACGAAATACAGAAATATAAAAATAGAGGAAAGTACTAGAACGTATTTTCCTAAAGATCAATCCAACTAACAAAATCGAATTTTTGTTGCTTTGCGATAAATCTAAGATAACCGTGTTTTAATATGAGTATAATTTGTGTAATATTAACGCGATGCAATATCAAATTGTTACAACTGTTTGTTAAATTTCAGTTAAATCAGCGAGAAAAGATAAATTACGACGACGATAATTATTCACCTGTTCTTCGGCTTGTAGTTGTATAATATCCCATTTGTTTTGCAAATTCCTACGTAGGCTGTTCAAAGCTTCCTAAGAAGATGTGATAAGTTAGATATTTGCCAAAACTATAGGATATATGTAATACATATTACATATCAACTATTTACAGAATAAAATCATACAAATTTACATACAATTTCATAATCTTCAAGGGCATGTCGCTGCTTGTTTCTTAAAGTTCTTTTAGCCAGATAAATAGCATATTCCACATTATCGGGGATTCTATGTTGCCATGGCCAATAACATGGTGTCTATTTATTAAATTAAAAAAATGATATATTAATGATTTGGAAAATGAATATACACGAAAGCTATACTATTTTTCTGCGTAATTTATTTATTACTATTGCTGCTTATTCTCAAGAATATTAAACTTAAACGTCTACTTGAATTTAATATAACGTGGATACTCGGTGACAATTTCATTAATGTTATCACACGATTGAAAGGAAAAGCCGAAAAATGCAAAGTAGTATCTAAGATTTTGATGTAACTGTAAAAAGCTACTTCCTCTCCGATTTCGATGATTTTTCAATGTGTTGTAAAACTCAATATTTTGGGCAACCTTTTCCTGTACATGTAACTGTCCCTCGGCAATAATTTTCAAGATATTCGCAAAATGCTATCTATACCACTGCAGTGAATTTTTTCTATAATAATTGAACGTCCGCGGCAGCGTATGCGTTTATATTAGTTGCCAGCGGTCGGACAGAATGATTTGGTCGAAACTTAAAATTTGTCCACTATTATACAAACGAGGATGGGTCAAGCTTGAGTAAAGCTGTGTGCGCAACAACATATGCGAGGCTATAAGAAATGTGTTATAATTCAATTAAAAACGAATATCGTCAATATATCGGGTTTAGCTTAATTTTTCAATTTTCATTCTTTTATTACGTAAAATAATATCAATTATTGATTCGCCTATTACATATTTTTGCAATTACGAGGCTTGCAAATTGAAGATCTAATCCAAAGCTAAACTCGATATATCGATCGAATTCATTATTGATTCAGTTATTGCGGATATTCTTTACAGCCTCGTACGTGCAATTGTGTAGGGGGCTTTAAGTTCGCGAAACTTATACTATACACATGTATATATCATTGTATAAAAAAAAGAGAAGCGGCCGACAACCACTACTAACGCGCATAACTGTTACAGAAGCACAATTGTGCACAATTGATACGAAATGCGAGTACCTGAAAAACTATAGTCGACCAACAGTTACATATAGAGAAAAATTTATTCGAAATGTTGACTTCTACGACATATCCAAAAACCATAGCAATCAGAGAGCTAGTAACTTTTCTACTGTTTCACGAAACATTATCGCATGTCATTCTGAATTAAAAGCCATGTATGCATTAGTAATTTAAATTTATCGAATTTATCGAAAATATTACTACACACAGTGACTTTCAAAAATATTTCAAAAATATAAACACTTCGGTATGACTATACTTTACTAATTTATAGCTCGATATGTCGATCGTTTCTAGAGCAATCGCCCTGGTCATTTCTTAAATAATAAACCGTATATATCAATATTAGTAAAAACATATAATTTATTTGAAAAATTCACGTATGTTACATAATAAAAATTATTAAAAGAAATAATACCGTATTTTCGTTTATCTCCAAAATATACAAACACGTTTTGTATTTCTCCGTTTGTCTCCTTCTGGTAGCTCAATATTCCAAGAAAATAAAACCGTTAATACCGTTTACAAACAGAATTTTTTACACATGTATTTTGTACGCCCATACCTTCTCACTACTCTTTGGTAACGACTGTTATTTTGTCCAAAATGAATCGCAAATAAAAAATACGACATTTCATACGCGGCAACTTGTAATTTTTCACCGAGAAAAGCGGAAAATCTACGATGAAACGGATGCTATGCTTGGTATGAGCAGGTACCGTCACGGATATCGTTCAACGATTTCATTTCGAGAATCGCATTGAATCTACTCCGCAAACTGAAAGATCAAGTTTTAAGTACGAGAGATAATTATTCGAAAAGCGAAAGAAAATCAGCGAATAAGTACTCTGAAAATAGTTAGTGAGCTATTAGATGAAAGATCCAAAAAAATTTCGGCCGAAACAGTTGGGAAAACGTTAAGGCAAGCTGGTTATAACGGAAAAATAGCGAGAAAAAATCGTTCATCAAGGAGTCGAACAGTTTTCTTCCAAACACCTTTACAATTCCGACGGAAGAGCTATAGTGTTGCGAAAATCGAATAAAGAATAAAGAAAAAAGGATATGGAGTTGGAAATTTGATGTTCATTGACAACACTATGGATAAAAATCTTTACTTAACCATATTTAAGAACAATTTAGTTTAAAATGTCGTAAAAACGGGGGTAAATAATAGTTTTAAGTTTTATCAAGACAACGACCTCAAGCTAAGACACATATTGTCCAAGAGCGTTCATATAAATGTAATCGTATAAATGCCCCAAAATTCTTCATCCCTTATCACAATCATCGGACCTTAATCTTATCGAGAATTCATGGGATGAACTGATTAGAAAAATTTGGGAAACCCCAATTTCTTCAATAGCCGAATTAAAACAAAGACACGAAATTGAATGGCCGTGTATTATTAGAATATTAAAGAAATATTTTAAATGACATTTCAAACAGATTAAAACATGTTCCGAAACAAAATTATTTTAACTCAATTAACTTGATTATACTAAATTATACTAAATAAGGTTAACTAAATATATTAAGTCGATAGAAGTAAACAGCGACAAATGTACGGAATTCCTTTCAATAATCTTTATTATATAATGTACGTAAATTTTTCAAATAAATCATATGTTTTTACTAATATTAATATACGATCCATCATTTAAAAAATAACCGGGCCGCCTACTTTATAAACAACCGAAATATCGAGCCATAAAGCTAGTCCTATCATAATGCTGAATATTTTTGAATGTCATTGTACCTATAGATACGTAGAAAAATACAATCCTGTTCTTGATATTTGTAACGTTAAGATATCTGTTCGTAGATCACGTTAGCGTTCTGTGTTGAGCTTTTAAATACAAAAAGTTTCATACGTAGGAATACATGTTCAGAAACACGTGTACGATAAAATAAAAAAGAAGTTCGTAATTATCGATATTTTATCAATCTCGTCGATTTCGATGATTTTTGAGAATGTGGAAATCAGACATTTTGCACAACTTTTTCCCGTATATGAAACCGCCCCTAAGGCCTCAGTTTCCGAGATAATCGCATGAAACTGTTGCATAAAACTACTATAATGAATGCTCGCAATTGTGCATTCGTTACAACGTATGAGTACGTACGAGTTAGTGTTGCCAAACGTCATACGGCGGCGGGATAAAATAACGCCTACCCCAAACCTAATTCTTATCTTTTGTTTGTAGTCTATATAAACGGAGGCTGAACAAAGCAGCAAACACGCTGGCCGTATTTGCGACTGTATCACAGATAAACGTACTATTGACGTATCTTCTTGTTATGTTTGGGTCAAATGCTATTTTATATTTTATAAACGAAGATATATTTTTAAAATAGAAGTATTTAATAAAAGTTCATTCGTCTGTTACAGTCGGATCATATTATGTTTGGCACTGTATCGTTTAGTTAGGCCGAAACGGTCGATCATTAAACGCGATTGACACAAATGAAAAACGGCCGATGCCAATCTGCGATGAGACTGCTTCAGATGCAGCCGTGTACGGCGGTACGGCCCTGGAGATCCCGTCTCAAGGCAACCGGCAACCAATGTTGACGTATATGCTGCAACGAATGCACGATTATAAACAAAATTCACTGTAGCTGTACCGACGATACTTTATGAAATTCTGTAGTAAGGCCTAGCGGCGGCTATACATGTGTATAAGAAAAGTTATTTAAAATGTTGATTTTTACAGCATACTCAAAAATCATCGAAATCGGTCAGCTGGCTGAGATATAGTTATAGTTAAAGATAGTTATATATAAAAAACTTTACCATTTAAGCATGCCTCTTCGTTGAGATTTACCTCGAAGCATCCTGTCAAACTAAGTTTTACGCAATGCAAGCTGAGTCTCATGAAACCTGTTTCTAAGTGTAGTATAAACATCTACCAGACAATGAAATATCATTTCTATGCGGAAAAAATTTGTAAATTTTTAGGTATCTGTGATAAAAAAAGACCATCTCAAAGAATTAGCTGATTACCAGTATTATAATATCGGGTTTAGGCTCATTTTAATCAGGAAAATGTTAACAATGTGTTAATGGTAATTAAAAAAAATGTTTAATAAAAATATTTCTCCGTTCCATTAGTGTTTTGTTTCACCGATACGAAGGCGAAACGAGCAGTCTCGTTGTGCGACCGTTTCAAGAGGCCGAGATAAGGTCACACAGGTAGGGATGACAGAACGATGGTAAAGATTGATTATATGCATAAACAGAGCAATCTCACCGTTCTCGTTTTTGACGAGAGACCAGAAGCGGATACGAGACCAACCGACGTATCTCGCCGACGAATAAACGAAAGGCACCTGCCGAAACACAACCCGTCGCCGATCTTATTTCGGGCACTCGAGACATTGAAAATTTCATTAACGCATTGTTGACATTTTCCCGATTGAAATGAAACCAAACACAATATTATTATATTGTCAATTTTTTATTAGCCAATTTTTTCATTCGTTTTCTTTCTTCACGCGGTGTTTCTTGCCTTTCAATACACCCATCTATTGCTATACTTAACAATCGCAACTTTCTTTTCGCATAGAAATGCGAAATTGCTCGAAAGCTGTCCATACTACTCGTTATATCGTAGATAGATCTCATGCGATCCGGCTCGCCTCGCGCCAAACCTTGTTTGGAAGCATGACTGATGGCGAATTTTATTCTTTAGGGCCTGCTTTATGCGTGAATACATTATCACTATATACCGATTTATCAGTGCAATGTGATACTTTTAATCTGTCTGTAGACATATATAGTTATAACGTATAGCAACGGTATATACGAATAAAATTCAGTCGTTAAATATTTTGTTCTCCAACAGTAATACGATGCAACTATATTTTATAACATACCATATTAATATCGCAACATCTAGATCTAGATATATATGAATTCTCTTTGTTTAGAAATAGAGAAAAGAAAAAAGGATTATCATGTACCGTAAAAATATATTCTTTAAAATCGTATCTGAAATATTTGTCAAGACTGTCAATCAGTGTGCGCGAGATGCCTTTTCGTAAGAAAGGAATTATGTATTATGTTTCTTCGTCGCATCTTCGCAACTGGCAAGAAAAGCTGTTAATCTATCACGAGATGTAATGGAAGTTTTAATAGAACGATGCAGTTCCGATGCAGGTCCATCTATCTGATATCGATGATTTTTTAGCATGTTTTATTATATTATATTTGAGCAACCTTTGTTATACGTGTAACAGAAAAACCTCGCGAGTTTATATATATAAACTTATCGTGGTACGAGCTGGTAATATAATCACGTCCGTAGATAAACTTAACCGTACACGGTGTAAGTCCCATATATATATATATTATCCCTTTGCGCTCGAGGACTTTTTTATTCAGGCGAAGTAGCAACTCGAGATGATTTAGCGCATATGTGACGCGTGACTTATAGATAACGTAAAATGATTAATTAACTAATTAACTAATTAACTTACGAAAACATTATATTCTAATAATTTATCTATATTTACATCTTTGGAAATATGACTTCTTCGTGAAATATGAGTTCTTCGTCATTTGAGCTAATTTCACATCCGAAAACCACTTTTTTAGAACTGCTAAACTATAATAGTTTTGCCATGATCGTCGAATCCGTACTAACGTCGACGACGTTTTCAAAACCATAGTTTCGGAGGGATTTGAGATTAAATATTTCATCTCCATTTTAAAGTGTAACACTTTACACCTCCTAACAAAGAACATAAAGAACTAAAGAATCTATTTACGGACCAATACTGCGCTGTCTTCAATTGGAGATGTCGAACTCAGTCGCCTCTCGAGTGCAAAGGGTTATATGTATATGTGTGTGTGTGTGTGTGTGTGTACATATTTATAATATAGTATAAGTTTATATTTATCACACACTCACATATGTATATGTATGTTTATAATAGTGCAAATTGCATCAACAATAATTTTTTTAGTCAAGATATGAAAATAGCTAAAGTTTTATGCGTATTGTATACCGTAGCAGATAAAAAGTCAGGCACACATTTTCATTCGCAAAATGGGAATCATGAACATTAATTTAAGCCCTATTACGTCCTTGTATTGAGTGACTTGCCTATGCAAGAACTACCTATAGTTCGCAGTAAAAAGTCAATCTGTTTATGATCTGTCGGTTAGTGGAAGAGGGTTGAGGTCTGACACACTAAGATATTTTATTACTAATTGCACTCGATAGTACGACCCAATTAAATTTCTTGTACACTGTGACGTACGAATAAAGTTGTAAAGACTGATCGAAATTTGCTGTATTTAACTATATAACGGCAGGTTGTGTTCGGGCAGAACGGGCTGTGTTTATTTGTCAGTGAGATATTATCTGGCCTCGTGGCCATTTTTAGTCTCCTGTCTTCGGCGGGGTACGGTGAGACTGCTTTGTTTATATCATCAGACTTCGTCGCCATTTTATCATCCCTGTTCCCGTAACTCGAGCGTTCGAGAGGGATCTCGCAGCGAAGCCGCACATTTCGCCTTCGCATCGATGAGATAACACTAACGCAACGATAAAAATCCTTTATATCAGATTTGTTGTTAATAAAAATTCGTTAAGAATATTAGTCAAACTTTTCCGAGTAAAATAAGATCAAACACGACATTATTATGTTGGCAATCGGCTAATTTTTTATTTTTATTTTTTTCTTTTTATTTGGTAGACTATTTACAATGAATTCTCATTGAGAATTATAAGTAAATTATTTTGGCGTGGTACTGTAACTTGGACTATAAGAGTTTATAGTATGTTTGATTCTAGTTGAATCTAATGCTTCAATCTAAAGGCTATTGCCTTTTTAGTCTGCGGATCTGGTCCGTCGTGTCAAGTAATTGGGTAACTAATGGGTTTTGATGGTTGTTAACTCTTATATTATATCTGTTTCTGAACTTGGATACTTCTTCTTTAATTGTGGGTGTCTTAAGGTCGCGATGTATTGTTTCGTCGGTAACATACCAAGGTGAATCTATTAAGGATCTTAGAGTTTTTGATTGAAATCGTTGGAGAATTTCTATGTTGGAATTACTCGCTGTTCCCCCTAGTTGGACCTAATTTTTTGACACCATTTTCTTTTTCACACGCTATTTTTTACTCTCCGATACATGTGCAATTAAGAACATAGTACTGCCACACACTTTAGAACAAAATACACTTTATATTGAAACAAATAACGTGATTTTTTTTTTTTTTTTTTTTAGAAGTTAGGAAGATTAGTTTATTAGGTAACGCGTAAAAGAATTTTGCGATAAATGCAATTGATCGAAATTGCAAAGAAAACGTAAAGCTCACTTTTTACAATTTTTTCGTCTGGGCCTATAATGACAATATATTTTTAATACAACAAATATAATATATTTTTAATACAACAAAACAACCAATATATTTTTAAGAGTTATATGAGCTATATGCATATCGGAAATTTCATCGAAATTCGTTGATGCAGGAAGGCAATAGACATCGAAAGATGAACTAAAATGTAAATTTATTGCAATTTTAGGCCGAATGTCGTACAAAATTGCGATTTTTATCACTTTCAGCCATTTATAGCTCACGTAGCAACGTAGATCAATCTCAACATGTGTATAACTAATATAAATCTGCAAAATGTATTTTTTCAATTCTCGTTACAGGCGCAGATAAAAGAGTTGGATAATTATTTAACAAAGCAACTACCTCTTCCGATTTCGATAATTTTTGGATACGTTGTAGAAATCAACATTTTGAGCAATATTTTTCTACACATGTAACAATCGATCTCTAAGATATTCGCAAAAAACTATCGGTACCACTGCAGTGAATTCTGCTTATAACCGTGCGTCTATAACAACCGTACCGGAACCTAGCTCTTATCTTTTGTTTATAGCAAATATAAACGAGAGAGGTGAGCTTGGGTAAAGCTAAACGGCTGCATACGCGAGACTGCAAGAAATGTCTGTCATAATTTATAATTCGATAAAAAATGAATATAATATGAATGAGTCGATGTATTGGGTTCGGGTTAATCTGTTCGATCCGGCCGTCTAGAGGCTCGAATACCATAATAACAATTACTATTTTCTCAGAATAATATCAATTATTCGTGCGGTTACTATTTTTATAATTAATTTGTTGTAATTTGAACAAGCGCTGCCGATCGGTTCACGGCATGGCGCTCGGCTTGAGAAGACTAACCGCAACCCAACTCAATACATTTAACTCGACGATGTTCATTTTTAATTGAGTTATAAGTTATAACAGATATTTCTAACAGCTTCGCACATACAGTTGTGCATGGAATTTTTAATCTCGCCTAATCCCCATTTATAAACAGAAGATAAATGGCCGGCAGCTTGCCAGCAGTAACCAATACAGATGCGTATACTGTGACAGTATACGCCCAATTGTAGGCAAATTTCACTGTAGCGGTATCGACAGTTCTTTGCGAATATCTCGGAAACTAAGGCTCAGTGTCATACGTATGGGAGAAAGTTGTGCAAAATGTTGATTTCTACCACATCAAAAATGAACGAAATCGATGAGCTTGGTCTTCTTGTAAATGCTACAAAAGGTTGTAAAAATGATATTTACTATTTTCTTCGCGACTTCGATCAAGTACGATTTGTAAAATTTTGTTTCATGTCATCTAATAAACTGATCGATCATTGTAAAAAGATTTAAGTCGTTTCGTACCAATTTTAAACAAATTATTCTGTGCTAACTGTATCTACTGCTATACCTAAACAATTTTAATTTTTTTTTTTTTTCGTATATAATCGCATGTAATTCGCATTCATTGCTTGAAAGATGTCCATACTATCCTTACGAGTATGCCAAATCCAGCTCGCCTTGCATGAAACCGGGTCTGGAAGCATGCCTCGAGGCAAATCTTGTCGTCTAGGACATACTAAACCTAAGCGCACGTAGCCCACTTCAAAGTAAAAATGTTAAAAGTTTTTTCATAAATATCTCGATAACTAAAGCGAGCGAGGACTATATCATGTACAGAAAAAAATTGTTCAAAATCGTGATACTGATAACATATTTGAAAATCATCGAAATCGGTAAGTTGGATCCTTATCTGTGTAATAGTATATAATTAGACTTTTTCAATAAGATACCCTACACACAAAGGCACTGATTCAGAATGACTTCTTAAAAAAATTGGATCGACATCGCATTTCGCAAGTATTAAATAGAATATATACATATATAGCATATAAATATATATATATACTATGTATATATGACGCATAATGAACCCGAGTTCAAAAGATACTCGATTCTGAAGCATGTAGTATGACAAATACGGTACCTGAAATCTATACAGAGAACTATCATCCCTTACGGTGAGTGTCTTGGAGTCATTCACCGGGAAGAAGTAGCCATACTGGCAGAGCTGATTGGCAATATGGACCGCCTCTACTGTCAACATAACAATTTACTTTCACAGCTGCCGGAATCGTTGAATGCATTTAATTGAACGGAAGGCATTAAGTGATACCTAATCACGTGCAACTTATCTAGTCTTTGCCGTATTGCGCGTACATCGTGTGATGAGTAGCAATTAACACGGCCAGCCATTGATTCGGAGCGAATATTTAGAGCGACGCATGCTGTTTAATCATAAGAAAGCCACATCACTGAAAAAAAACTAACTTTTTCTCTTTGTTTCGAAAACATAAACAAATTCACCACTACACAACCGAAATTCTCTATTCAACATATTTTTTTCACAAGCAATTTCTCAGCTCAAGCGAATGTGTGTATCTTTAATTACATTTTGTTTAAATAATCCTTTATTCCATTAAATTCAATGAAAAGACAATGCACATACACAACTGATCAGAACAAAACTAAACTAATGAAAACTAAATTAACGGGGCCAGTGAAAAGTAACGAAGTGCAATACAAGAAACTTGTAACTAAAAATAAGGTAATAACGATAGGTACGAATTCATACGAATTGTAGAATTTTCAAACACTGATAGCTGAATCCAGAATAAATATATATATATATATATATATATATATATATATATATATATATATATATATATATATTTATTATATATAAAATATACTATACTATATATAAAACTTATGTATAATACTTACTTTATATAATATACTATATATATTATATAAAGTACGCCTACAAATATTTATTCGTTGAATGAAAGCAAAGTACTTAATACTTTTGCAGCATTAGAAGAAAATTGTTCGAAACAAATGAGTTTATGCAATGGTATATGAGAATATTTGTACTACAGTATATCTCACATTTTCTATGATATTTTTTTACTGCCGGTATTGAATTGTCTAAATCATTTTTCTACGTTACTCGAAAATTCTTCTTTCATCGCGATCAAATTTTGAATTTTTCATAAATATCAACATTATCGATATTGTATCTCGTTTTCAACTATGTATCATTATTATAATAATATTAGAAATATTTTAACTCGGATATATTATATACTATATCTAAACTAAAACAGTGCAGTGTAATATGTCGCTAAGTGAAATGGAAGATATATTACGATCCAACGGTCAGCAATGCGTTCAACTAGACCCGATAGAAGAGATGGTTGTGGTATTCGATAGATGAAGTAGCGCTATTTCATAGCTGCCATAGTCAATTTATGCGTTTAAATAGCTTTTTAACAAATCTTATTAAAGATAAAATCATGATTATATGTTCAACAAGGGCAATAATACGGTGAAAAGAATTTTCGAAGCTTGTGCGTCCTCCGTGATAAAAATATTCTTTTATTTTTATTAACACGATATTCAATTTTCTTTTGTAGGAAAAAGGTATCATGATAAACGAGATCTATTTAAAACTACAAACCTTGAATAAGAACGAGCAAAGGGTGGTAGTTCTTTAACTTTCTATGAGAATCAACAGTGATAGCTACCTAGGATACCTTACCTTCTTGTCTATATATCTATCCTGTCAAGGAGGACCCATTAAACTGTAATAACTATAGAAATAAACAACAAAAAATACATGTATATCGCATTGTGCGATATGTCTAAAATACTAATCCGCGCGCGGGTGTATATGTGCGTGTGGTTAAAATAAATATCATAAAATCTCCCTTCTTTAGTTATATATACTAAAGCAGATTCTTTCACAGCAGCGGGCTGAAAGTATGTTCGATCAACATATGCTCAACAGAACAGTTTAAACGCGCAGCGCATAAATGTGCGCACTATGACACATGTACATATAATATGTGTATGTATATTAATAAGAAAATTAATCGAATTGAAATCGGATTCGATTAATTATGAGAGTAAACAGAAAGTGCCGATCAGTGTCATCGATACGTCATTTAACAATTTCATTGCAATTAAGGACGCCTGTAGAACGAATCTGTTACATCGTTTTCCTATTGCTTCTAATCGTACAATTGTATTTTAGAGACCACTTTATGCTCTTACCTTTTGTACGATATAATTATTTGCTTCCAAATTTAACAATCACTTTATTTACCGAAAAAGCTTATGTTTCAAGAACACATATCATAAAGAAGAATATTTCACCAAATGAAAGTTATAATTGTATAATAATACAAGTGTCTTGGAAAATGTTTTTAATTGAAACCTATTAAAGATGAAATTAGTGGGTTATATTTTAAGTTTAGCTGGTACATACTTCCTATTTCCTTACTATCGAATCTTGATATTTATAAATCAATTACAGTCCATTGTGTCCTCACTGCTGTTGTTATTTTTATATTAGATTATCAGTCAAGGTAAAGAGTAAAGGGTCATATTTACTGACAAAAGTAAATTAAATCGTCGTAGGTCGAACAAAATAATTCAGAGTCACTGTATCGATGACAAATGCAATAAAAAATGCTTTAAGTTTAACTTGTTCGAGTGTTCATTTAGGTGTTATTCATCGATCTAAATCATTTTTTTTCCTTTTTATTTCAATATCATTAAAAATGCTTTTCGCAGTTTATCAAAGAATGCTGTTTGGTTTAGATTAGTCAGATTCTTTTTTTAATTATACAAATGTACAAAGTCAAAGATACGAAGACCGAAGACGAATACGTAACTACAAACACGCAAATAATTACTAAGAAAAGTTGACGTACTTTGCCATTATAACGCTAGAACTGTAACTTAAATATGAATATATAATCGTAAAATGCGTTATGGGACGGCCGATATTACTTCGATAAATGTAGGATTAATAACAACTAGTTGTTCAGGAACAAAGCATTATTAGCAGTAAACTTAATAAAAAAAATAAAAGCAGATTAAACGAAATACATTGGAGTTATTATTTTATTACTTATATTATCAAGTTTATAGTATATGCATGACATTTTTTCTTCAGAATGACCTGCTGGACACGTTGGTAAAATTTATCCAACACCTCGATTGACACCTTGTATCTACATATACAGGGTGAGACAATAAGAATATTTCCGTTATTTGTAATATTATGAAAATATATTAATATATGAACAAAACTTGCAAAGTATAGAGGGGAACGTACTGTGATGCAAATGCTTTTCGTATGGACGGTATAAAGAAGATTTTCAGGTCATATCCTATTTTTTTAAGCTAAATACTATTTTTTTATCTTGGTGTAATAATTAGCCGGTGTTGAGACAACTGGCATTACAACATGTCGCCCTCTATACCGTACCAGTTTCGTATATAGAAATTTTTACAACATTACAAATAATGGAAATATTCAGGGTGGATATAGTTATCGCCCACTCTGTGTGTGTGTGTGTGTGTGTGTGTGTGTGTGTGTGTGTTCAAATTTGTTAATAAATGTATCGCAGATTGCAGTGGTTTTGTATTGTTAGTCAATTTTGTAACCGGATCTCATGCCCTATATATTTTTTTGTATAATGATATCACACACAACAAAACAAAACAAAAAACAAAACAAAAAATAATTAGGACATTAATTAGACTGGTATTCTTAATCTCATTTTTATTAACGCAGAAAAATGACAGATTAACTGGCATAGCTTGGACAAAGTTAGTAATAATAAGAAATTTGAAGAATTTTAATTTAATTATTGAAATTGGAAACATTTGGAATAAAGTCCAGTTACGTTGCTACCGATATCTAAGTACTCGCTTGCCAGAAAGACAGAACGAACAGGAAACGAAAAAATGACTTGATGAAAAATAGTCTTATTTAAGTGCTAAAGGATAGGAAGTTTACAAAGTTTCGATGTTACAAAGATTTCAAGGCTTTGTCTTCCGAAACTATTTAGTTCCAGATGTAGATACATTAAAAATCAGTAAAAATATATAATTAACAATTACTATCAAGCGTTAATAGCAGTTACACGATGCACTCGCGTCAAATTTTCACATAGTAAAAGCCAAATCTTTTCTATTGGCATAATACAAATAAAGATCACAGGGACGCTACGAATAGAGAAGGAAGGGCAACAGAAGAAATAGAAAACCGATACGATACCTTTGGCCTTAGGTTATCTAGGATGGTAATAATATATGTATATTCGACGATTTAGGGAAATAATTAAACTCAATTAGCAGTTAACAATTCCATGGAACGCAACAGGCACAATGGAAATATAGAAATACGACATAAGAAACGTGTGATGAGAAACATTTTAGCACGAAACGTAAGTGAGTCAACAAGACACTAATTCGTGGAAAAATCTAGATAAGCAACGATCCATTCCATATACGAATTTCATACCTGATTCCTCGATAGAAAGCCGCTCTATCAGCCACTCGATGAGATCGTAACCTGCAACACGCAGGCAGCCTACTGTAGTGTCCTGGCCGTGATGGCCGCTTACGTTTACTCCACAACGTAGATACCGATGGCACTCACCCATGAAAGCTGAGGGAATTGAGGTGAGAAATTGTTTTTGGCTGCGCACGGGTACCCCGTTCTCAGGGTCTTGCATCTCCCGCACCAGCCCCTCCATCTGTAATAAATATAGTCAAACGATTAATAACGGTAATATACTTCATATTCAAGATGGTTCTATCTATTTCGTTTTCCCATTTTTTTTCTTTATGGCGTAATTGTTCTTTTTTCCTTTTACTTTAAAACATACATCTTTTGAGAATTAATCTAGATAACGATTAAAACTATTTCATCCATAAATATATATTATCTATCGATATCATTGTGAAATTCGTCCAAATCAATAATCGAACAAAATTAAATTTGTTGCTTCAATTATATGGTGATATACATATTTCAACCCCATATTTCTGTTACAATAATAAATGAAATAAAGCTAAAAGAAGTTGTCAATTGTACGATTAGGATTGTTAACCAATTTCATTCTAAAATAAAATGACTGCTTTTCCATCGTATCACCACATCGGTTCAGGGAAATGAATTTTACTTAATTATTCATAATGCACATTAAATTTTAATAAATTTAATTAAGTATTTTAGATATTTTACTGGAAAAAACGTAATGATTTAAATATCTTGAAAAGAACATAACTTTGAACATTTTCATAATCAGCAGTACATAAATGTAAATACTAGAGACGCGCGAATGCACGTATGTTCGAAATTGTGGCGTACAGCCTAGCCACGCCACGCCACGCCACGCCACGCCATCCTAGGTAAAGAGATAATTGGTGCCATTTGACTTAAAGTAAAAATGTGGTACCGAGCAATCTATCTGTACTCTATTTAGATAATGCTATCCCAGATAAAAGGATAATTGGCGTCGTCAATCTGGTGTTGGGAATGCAGATGGCTTGAGCAGCCGTCTTCTCTTCGCCAGTTTCTCGCCTACGAGCGTGTCACGTAAAATTAAGACTTAGGTTTTAAAGACAAGAAGGTTGAGCCATAACACCACTACTATCTTTCTTTTCTATCGAACTTTATCATGAAGCTTGAATATCACAACTTAATAAGCACAGTTTACGCGACTGATCTGAGAGATGTTGACTGATGAGAGTTTGTAGTTTCAGTCCAGAGGTGTTCTCATATTATTACAGAGGAAAGCTCGGTGTGGGTGTGCCCTTTGAACAAACAATGCGGATTCGTTGCTCACACTTTTCGTTAGGAAAAGTGAGGGTAACGATCCGCGATGCCAATTGGTTATAGCCCACGTTAATAAATGAAGATAGAAGGAGGAAGCCCAGCGGGAATACCATCTTCGAGTTTGACTATTTTATTTCTTTAGCAAGGTCAGTGGGTTGTTTTTTTTTAGTCTTCTTTCTATGAGAGTTTTGCTCGTTTCAGCAGGCAGCTGGTTTGGATGTGTTGCCGTTCTTTCCTTGTATTTCTCTGCGCACCTGCCGATTTCTACATTAACCGTTAGTATTTTTGACCGTTAGTATTTTTAATTCTTTGCGTCAGTTCCGCCTGGGCAGGCGACCTAAACGGACGTGCGAAACAGTGCTCCAGTGAAAGTGCGGCAAGAGAGAAGAGATAGGGACAAAGTTAAAGCCAAAAATAGACAAAACGTGGAATCATGCAGATTCCACCAATAAAAATAATTAACTCCGGTGAAACATTTTTCATAAATAAAGCTACAGACTCTACATATGTAGAGAAAAATGATGATATTATGGAAACAACACAATCCGACGAAGAGCAAAACATACCAATACACCAGGAAGAAAGCTGGACGGTGGCAACCTCCAGCAAAAAACGGAAGGTAACCCCGCTCGCAAGCGCGAGGAAAATTGATACATATGAAAAAAAACAATGGCTACAAGATATCAAACTGCACAATCCATTCAGCGCACTGCCAGAAGAGGCAGCAACGGACCCAACGGAAAGTCCGACAAACCGTACACCCAAACCACCACCAATATACGTAGACGCAAAAATAATTGACCCCCTCATCGAACTGCTAAACAACATCGCAGGGAAAGACAACTACATCATCAAACAGATAAAAATAGACCAGGTTAAAGTACAAACCAACACCCCAGAAACATTCAGAAAAATTGCAAGATCACTAAAGGAAAAAAATGCAGCATATCACACTTTTCAGCTCAAAACAGACAAAAGCTACAAAGCAGTAATCAGGGGACTACACCCAAAAACAAATACTGGAAAAATAAGTGAAGAACTGGCAAAAATCGGACACCAAGTAAGGTCAATAAATAACATAAACAAATACGATACCAAACAACCACTACCGCTATTCCTAGTTGAACTAGAACCTAAAAACAACAATAAGGAAATATACGATATAGAAAAATTACTAAACACAATAGTAAAAGTGGAGCCACCCAGGCATAAAAAAGAAATCCCACAATGCATAAGATGCCAACAATACGGACACACCAAAAATTATTGTAATAGAACCCCGGCATGCGTTAAATGCGCAAAAAATCATCTCACGACACACTGCCCATCCACGGGAAAAATTGAGGAGGTTAAATGCTACAACTGTAACGGAAACCACCCAGCCAGCTATAAAGGATGTGAAGTAAGAAAACAATTACAACGTAAACTGTTCCCGCCCCTACGAAGCAGAACAATCACTAACACACAAGCCCAACAGGACAGCACAAATCCTGAAATAATTCCAAGTACAGAGCAAGCAACAAACACCAAACCTATCAGCACCAACACCATTGGTGGTCTAAGCTATGCTCAAATAACCAGCCAATCAACACATACACACAACCAATACCACAGCAATAGTAACAATGACACTGCAGAAATCAAAGAACTACTCAAACAATCCATAAAGAACACCGAAATGCTAACCAGAATGATAAGCGAACAAAATGCAGTATTAAAACAGCAAACTCAACAAATCACAGTCATGCTACAACTAATTACAAACGTGCTAAGCAAAAAATAAAAACGGACACTCTAAAAATAGCAGCCTGGAACTCAAATGGCCTGCAACAACGAGCCCTCGAAATTAAAACATTCATATACAATAACAATATAGACATACTACTTGTCTCAGAAACACACTTCACTACAAAAAGCTACTTGAAAATACCATACTACACCATATATGATACCAAACACCCCTCAGGAAAAGCTCACGGAGGGACAGCAGTGATAGTCAGAAACGATATCAAACATTATCTACACAGCCAAGTTAACAAAGAATATTTACAAGCAACCACTGCTACAGTTCAAACTAGCAGCAACTACTTCCAGTTGTCAGCAGTATATGTGCCTCCGCGACACAAAATAACAACACAAATGTGGGAAGAATACTTCCAGGACCTAGGGGACAAGTACATCGCAGCGGGAGACTACAACTCAAAGCACACGCTTTGGGGGTCAAGAAACATTACACCTCGAGGTAGAACACTGGAAAAATACATAAGAAATAATAACCTCAATATATTATCCACAGGAACACCGACACATTGGCCGACTGACCTGAACAAAAAACCAGATCTTCTGGACTTTGCAGTTACAAGGGGACTAAACACAAATAAACTAAAAATAACACCCAACCTCGAGCTCAGCTCCGATCATACACCCATAATAATTGAATACAGAAACAAACCAATTCACTATAGCAAACCAGAAACACTATGCAACAAAACCACCAAATGGCAAACTTTCAAAGAAATAATAGAAAGCAAAATAAACTGCAACATCCCGTTAAAAACTCCTGAACACATAGAACAGGCAGTAGCAACATTGACAGCAACTATTCAGGAAGCAGCAAGGACAACCACTACTCCCGAACCAACCAGCAGACAAACAATAACAATCCCGCAAGAAATACTCGACAAAATCAAAAAAAAAAGAAAAGCAAAAGCAAAATGGCAAAAATACAGAACCCGAGAAAACAAAAAACACTTAAACAAACTTGCAAAGGAAATAAAAAACAAAATAAAGGAGCACAACGATAACGAATTCGCAAAGTTCATAGGGACACTCTCCACACACGAGAACACCAACTACTCACTATGGAAAGCCACGAAAAAAATAAGGAAGCCAATAATACCCGTCCCGGCAATCAGAAAAGCAGATAACACATGGGCAAGAAGCAACGAAGAACAAGCTGAAGAATTCTCCAACCACCTCTGCAACACATTCACACCACACATTATCAACAACAGCAACCTCAAAAGTCATGGAGGAGGATCCACAAACCACTACTACCACAGCCGACAAGGAATACACCATACCTAAAACATCGGCACAAGAAATTAGAAACATAATTGATAAAACAAAAAACAACAAAGCGCCAGGAATCGACCTAATCAATGGTAAAATCTTGAAAAACCTTCCGCTAAAAGCAAGAAGACTAATTACAATAATATTCAATGCAATTCTAAGAATTCAATACTTCCCCAAACCATGGAAATTAGCACAAATCAAAATGTTACATAAACCAGGCAAAGACCCGCACCAAACTGCATCTTACAGACCAATATCACTGCTCCCAGTATTTTCCAAAATACTGGAAAAGATAATATACGACCGCATAAAACCAATAATAGAGACAAAAAAAACTAATACCGGATCACCAATTTGGTTTCAGAAACAAACACTCCACGATAGAGCAAATGCACAGGCTTATAAACGAAATAATAGTAGCACTAGAAAACAAGGAATACTGCACAGCCCTCTTTATAGACATTGAGAAAGCATTCGATAAAATTAACCATGAAAGTCTACTACAAACAATTAGGAAACAATTCCCGGAGCAAATACACCACTTAATAAAATCCTACCTAAGCAGCAGAACCTTCGTAATAAAAATCAGGGACACATACTCTGAAGTTAAAGACATCAAGGCAGGGGTTTCGCAAGGAAGCGTCTTAGGACCAATACTATACACATTATACAGGGCCAACATACCAACAACTATCAATAGCAAAATACTGACATTCGCGGACAACACAGCTATACTATTCAGGTACACTAACCCAGAAACAGCAGTCAAATTACTACAAGAACATATCATAAAAATAGAAAAGTGGCTACAAGAAAAACAATTAAAAGCAAACCCCAATAAATGCAACCATATTACATTCACGCTACGGAAAAAGATACCACCAAACATCCTATTGAACGGTACGCATATAACGCAAACAAAGCATGTCAAATACCTAGGACTCCACTTAGATCAAAAACTTACCTGGAAACTACACATCAAATCAATAGTAGAAAAAATACAGAAAACAAGGAGACAAATGTATTGGCTAACAAGCCGAAAATCCAAACTAAGCACAGAAAATAAAGTAAAAATATATAAAACGATCATAAAACCAATCTGGACGTACGGAATACCACTATGGGGGACGGCAGCAATGAGCCATATAAACAAAATAGAGGTAATACAGGCTAAAATCCTCAGAACAATAGTAAACGGACCTTGGTACGTCAGAAACGAAGATATACGAAGGGACCTGGGAATGCCAACGGTCAAGGAAGAAATCAGCAGATACTCCGAGAAATACAAATCAAGAATAGCAACACACATAAACCGGCTAGCTGCGGAAACATACAAAATCACAAATATGGACAGAAGACTAAAAAGGAAGCACCCAGCAGACCTTATAAAGGACATAACCTAACAAACACGAGGATGGTACCCCGCTGGGGGTAGCCACCAACATGCTAATGTAACCGCTAAAAAATTCCACCAAATGTCCAAATTGGACAAATAGTGAATTTAAATAAATAAATAAAAAAAAAAAAAAAGAAAAAAAAATTCTTTGCGTATATCCTCGTTTCTGACATACCATGGGCCGTTGAGTATTGTTCTCAGTATCTTCGATTGTGGCGACTCTAGTTTATTTATGTGGCTCATTGCTGCTGTTCCCCATAGTGGTATTCCGTACGTCCAAATTGGTCTATATTATCGCTTTGTAGATTTTCAGTTTATTTTCTAACCTACAAGTGACGGCTACATCTCTACATAACCTACGGCTACATAACCTACAAGAGGCTACATCTCTCCGGAGGAAGTCTTCGACGTGACACGTACATGCTTTTGTGGCGTACGCATATGCTGGCGTCAACAGTTTCAAGGCTATAATTTTTCAAAAAGGTAAGTTACGGAAGCGAAGTTTAGTTGGCTATTAGCAAAGGAGAGACAAGGAAAAAATGAAAAAAGCAGACGCATTAAATAACATTCAGAGCGTTAAACGAGTCGGAAATAGAATTTTCTGGTTGCAAAGAAATTATTAAACAGTTTGAAATGTTGATCTCGAATATAACTTCTATCGTTAGAAATGGGCTTGATCTAGGTCCAATATGAGTCAGAATAGTGGATGAAGAAAAATTCAAGATATACAGTTTAAAATAGACGCGGTCTCTCTGCCTATTTAGCAGGAAATATTGAAATGGAGTGACGTAGTGTATTAATAAAAAATAGCTAACAGAAATTGGATGATGAAAGCCAGTTAGAAAAATCTTGACGATTTTTGTCAAGGTCGGCAAAACGACTATACGAAAAATGGACGCCAGTGGCTAAGTTGTCGCATAATTTAGAGATTGCGTTTCGAGGCCCTGGCACAATGATTCTCTTTCTAGCCGCTTCTTTGCTCCTTAATATAATATCGCGGAAAAACCGACGAAATATACACAGTGTTGCGATATAGCGTAAGTGCCGACAGGTCGAAAGGGTCGAAAACTTCAATAGGCCTAACGGCCCATCAATATGCCTTCAGTACCGCAGTTGGTAGTTAGTTGAGAATCAAGAGTCAAGTTACAAGGAAGTTAGTCGTTACAACGGATCAGTAAAGTCGACAGCCAGTTCGAGACAACATCAATAAACGCACTATTTTGAAGTAATACGCCGAGTAGTCCTGTGGCACCCTTCACGCCCTACATCTCACAACCTTGATAGATTCAACCGCATAATGTTTTGTTGAAGTAATTACTTCAAGAAAAACTCTACACCTTTTCTTTTGTATATGGAGACCGCTGCTACGAAGAAAATAGAATTTAGTGAAACAAAAAATTCGAAATAAGGAGATCCATATTATTGTGCCCTTGGATATAAATTTTGTTTTGAAAAGATCTAGAAACAAAAGAGCTATAAGTAGATTTCTATTGTTGTTCCTCGTAGCCTTCAGCTAGAGCTACAAGATTAACTTTTTGGTAATGTTCTTTGCTATAAATATATGAACGTGTTCCCTATCATTCTTCTTCCTATTGTATCGTAACACTGTAAGAGTGAAGATCTGGATCAGCATACGCTATACCTGTACTTATACTTATACCTTTATTTATTTCAATAGATTTTTCTATTACAAATTCATCCACTCGTTCCTCTATCAGTCAACCTCAACGATTTTCACCGCGGGAAGGAAGTGTTAGAAGAATTGGAGAGTGTTATGAACGATGCACATTAATGTTATGTAGAATTACTGAAGGTATAATTTGCAAAAACCGAAACAACGTTGACTGTACATAGTACAAAATCTATAATTCAAATATTCTATATTGTACCGAATAAAGAATTATTGTACGAAGCTATACTACAAGTAAACACCATCTTTGGTACGGATTTAATTTTCAAAACATCAATGATACGGAACCCGAATTGTGTGACGTCCGTTTAAACAAAAAGAAGAAATACATCCAGAAATGTATTTGGATATATTTATTTGGATTGGATTGGAAAACTATTTAACTTTGTTCAAACGTCCCATTAAAAATGAAAGGAGAATTGTATTACGTTTTGATAGAATATTAGTAATTAGTAATATTAGTAATTACAGATAACAAGATTCGCGTGGTAAATACCGGGGAAATAGATTAGAACGACCACAGAGGTACCAATAACTTATGCCAACATGAGATGGTACGGAAAATAATCAAGGATCGAAGAATATTAGAAAAGAAAATTATTCGTCAATTCGTCACAGACAATCGCCGTATACGAGCTCAATTATAACAGTAAAGAAAAAAGATGGAAATGATAGATTATGCGTGGGTTACCGAGTTTTAAAACCTACAACAGTAAGGGATCGATATACTTCATCACGGATCGATGATTAACTTGATCGTCTAGGACAAGGTAAATACCTTTCTATATTGGATATGGTGCCGGTGGATATGGTCCACCATATACCAATGCATGAAAATTCAAGAAAGCGGTTTCACTTTCATCGCCCCTGATGGGCATTATGAATATTTAAGAATGTCGTGGCTTGACTTCACAGTCATACGACATTTTTTTTTATTATTATTACCAGATTTTTTGTATTACATATTTGTATTTTCCATAATAAACGATGAATTCTGGTTGCGGGGTGGTTCAGGCAAAAGTACCGATACGCGACGGTACGACATAGCCATGCAGTATTACATATTTTTTTTTCTTTTTTTTTTAAGACTACTTTTGTAACTTAAATTTAAGCCGCTGTAGCGCGGTGTTTATGTACGATATTGTTTTTTTTTTCTTTCCATTTCTGTCCTGAAAGCCTGGTCGCAAAAACAGGACAGTTCGACAGTCATACGACTACAAAATCTATTATCGAATATTTTGTTTTTTCTTTTGAAAGAATTTTACGATCAATTCTCATTGAGAATTATAAGTAAAATATTCTGGCGTGGTATAATACGTGGTATAAACGTGAATGATAAGTGATTATCGTATGTTTAATTCTAGCTGAATCTAATGTTTAAATCTAGAGGGTAGTGTCTTTTTAGCCCGCGGATCTGATCTGCCGTGTCAAGTAATTGAGTAACTAATGGGTTTTGGTGGTTGCTAACTCTTATGTTATATTTATTACTGAATTTGGATATTTCTTCTTTAACTATAGGTATTTTAAGGTCGCGATGTATTGTTTCGTTGATAGCATACCAAGGTGCATCTATTAAGGATCATAGACTTTTGATTGGAATCGTTGAAGAATTTCTATGTTGGAATTACTCGCTGTTCCTCATAATTGGATCCCCATTATCAAATATGACACCACTTTCATTCGCATTACCGCGACTACGAATCGCACCCGACTGCCAAATCAAGATGCGAGTCACTACGACAGTGTCACACGCTTAGAAGCAGTTATAGAGTAGATAAAACATCCTGCATGCCACAGCCATCGAAATAATAACCAGATAGTAACAGAATAGCCGCGTCTGATATACAACCCGATGATAACCCCTCCACAGGGACCAAACCTTAGTATAAGAATCCTCTCAAATCAGCATTCAACACCTTTTTTGTTCTAACACACTGAACCGTCACTCTGTTGAATTCGTACAATAAATTTTATTAAATTTCGAATCTTTTTACTTTACTTGTAAAACTTTCGAACTACGACGCGAGGAGATCACCGGTGATCTGTTAATTTCATGATTTCTTGTGTCTCCTATGTGACAACAGGCTAATCGCGCGCGATTACGAAGTATAGATATGGAATATATACATGCTATACCCACGTGAAGAACAGTCATGCGCGATTGAACGTCAGTTTGTTGTTAGAATGTGAGGAGTCCTCGCTGAGGATGTGTTAATATATAACACTATCAACTTATAATGCTATATCACATTATTATATAATAATACATAATGCTAAGATCTATATCTTTAATAGAAATAATTAACATCACAATGATGAAGAATTTTCTACCGTAATACTATACATATGTCTGCTTGTTAATATTTGACAGAAATCCAGAATTAAATAATTTTATTTCTGTTTTTCAACCTACTCAAGAACTTTTTTATTTACTACTAATAGTTTTTCGACATAAATGTATATATGTTAAAAGCTTTTTATAAGGAGTGCCATAATAGACCGATTAACGTGTTAAAAAACATATGATCCCGTTGAAAAAAGAAATTAACTTGATCTTTGTTCGATTTCATTCATTCATGAAGATTCAAAATAACACGTGATATACGTCTCGATCAGAGACCATTGGTTACTTCTGACAGAAAAACTTTTACCATTACTTAATTTACCATTTACTTAACTTTTTACCATTTGGCTAGTGACACTCAGATGATACACAACCTCGTAATAATTTCGACAAACAACGTGCATTTTGAAATTTTCCAAACGCGATAAAAGTTTGCTTATAACAGTGTTTCCATAATTAAAAAATTTGTCTGTCGGAACCTTCGACGTAACAAGTGGAAAACAGACCTAACTCGAACATGATTCTTCTCTTTTGTTTTTATAGGTTATATAGTTTATATATATACATATGCTATTGTACAGTGTATATACAGACGCACAATTATAAGCAGAGTACATTGTAGCGATAGTAACAATTCTTTGTGAATATCTTGCAAACCTAGCAGCAGTTATATGTACAGAAAAAAGTTGTTGAAAATGCTGAATTCTACGCAAATATACAAAAATCGAAATTAGCAAGGTAAATGAGATATCAACAATTACACATTTTCCTATACATATAACCGAAGGTCTCACGTAGTCGGTCTTTCTGAAATATTTGTAAGAAACTACGATACCGCTACAGTGAATCCTGCTTATAATTGTACGTCTAGTATTGATTGCCGGTTGTCGGTCGCTTATCTTCTGTCTGTAAACGAGGTCAGGCGAGATTAAAAATCTCATATACAACAACGTTCATATGCTAGGTTGTAAAAAACGTCTGTTACAACTTATAATTGAATTAAAAGTGAATATCATCAATGTACATATTGGGTTTGGATTCGGCTTAGTTTTTTCAAGTTCAGTTGTCTCGCGGCATCCAGCAACGCTTTCGTTAAATAATGACAAATTATGTCGTTGTTTATTACTTAAACCTACAACCGGCTTCCTCACGGCGTCCGAGTCAGGAATGCGAGCAACACGGGTATATGTACATATGTACCAAGATCCCGCCCAAACTTTTCTCCACCCGTTGCAATCTCGCTACGTGTATTCGCACACCTCTAATGTATTAAAATCCCTCCAGATCCTGCCCGAACTGTTTTCGGCCCACTCCGAAGCTCAGGATCTCGATATATACTCGGGACGAATCGCACATCTCTAGTAACTTCGCGCGCGCGCGTCTGTGTATCCTATGTAATATATCTGTAAGCATAGACTCTCTTAAAATTTTCCAACTTAATTATTAACACTTAACCAATCGCGCGGGTCACAGCGAGCTATACGTTTCCCATCGCGCTCGGACTAGCAAGTCTATAACTTAACCCCAACCTATAACGCTGTCAAGGATTAATATTCACTACTTAAAAAACAAAGAAGTCTAAAAATTATTTAGGTGGTCAATTATACTTTGCGGTAATGATTTTATTTAACGATTTCACATACTGTTTATACAAAACGTCAAATAGAAAGGATATATTACAAGTATAAAAAAATATAGGAAAGATTAAAAACATTAAGGATAACTAAAGATAAATAATACGACTTGAACGTTAAATTAAAAATTCATAATGCATTTTAATATCTTTTTACAATATGGTATCGATCAATTATAACTTTACTTAGTCATAACTGATAGTGTAACTTTGTAATTAATTTTAACACCACTAAATTGGTGTATTTTATTATATACTGTACTTTATAAAAACAGAAAAAGTGCAATTAATCGGAAACAATTCTAGGTAAACAATCACTGATAATAATAAAAACAAAACAAAAAAAAAAAAGAAAACGCGTTGCAAAAGTCAAAAAGGGAGATCTTCCCGTTCGGTCACGCAGCGATGTACTTTACGGAGGGGAGATCTCCTTATTCGATTGGCTAGGTGTTAAGGCGTAAAACGATGTTTAATAAAATGAAAAATGACTGGAAAATTTTGTAGTAGTATCAATATGCGAACTCTGAATCAAGTTTAAATAATGCAGCTAGTACTCTATCCATAATGTGTAAATAAGAAATTCATAAACCTTGTCGAAGGCGTAAGGCCTGTGAACGCGTGGCTCCTTCTTCTGTTGTTGATTAGTAGAGGCCTCCATCGCGATCGAGGCGGCCCTCTGCGACGCTGACAGGAGCTGTGGCGATATCGATGGCGGAGGGGGCTGGGGAGTTGGGCTGGAGACGGGTCTACCCGAACTCCATGGGGCTCTAGCCCCATCCCATCACTCCAGTCACCCCCGCACGCCCACTGAAATTTGTAACGAATTATTCATTTCACATTGTGCGTATACATAATTTTCATATTTTTAAGCTTAATTATAATACTACTTGTAACAAGGATAATTAATATTTCAACTTTATCGGTATGTGTTGGCTGGTGATTCTAACAAATGAGGCAAGCTCCATTTTAAGTAATACAATGATTAGAAACATGCACAGAAAAACCTATCACTGTTTAACAAACACTATGTATATGGCATAATTTTCTTTTACCAATACATACATCTTCTTATCATTAAATTCAAAACACTTACATATGCTTAATTACTCTCTTAGTTGTCACGATACAAGAAAATGTTTCGAGAAAAAGCTGTTATATTTCAGAAGAAAAATTAAGTTATAAGAGTGAATGTCATCCGAAGGTCGTATCTTTTGAGAGCTTTTAAGTAGAATGAATTAACCTTTTGTTTATATTAGAAAAGTGAAATCAATACGCATCCTAACCCCAATCATGTCCTATACTATGGCCCTGAAACGATCTGATTCGAAAATTTGACAAGAAGTTGACTGAGGTGAAAGTTCGCAGAAAATTAATTGCAGAAACAAAATAAACATCTTAATTGCATTATTTTACCTTGCTCTGAGAATGTTGTCCTCTAAATTCAATAGACTTACTACGGCGTAAAACTAATGCATGACTAGCTAGCTCTTTTTATTGTATCCGAAAATATATTTACACATTGCACATGCGTTGGAAATACGGATTTTTATGCCTGCAGCCGTTATCGGAAAGTTCAACACATATTAAACTAATAAATAGTATGATTAAAGTGTTTATTTTGTTTCGGTAATTCATTTTTTGTTTCCACCTCAGTCATTTACTTCTGAAGTTTTCAGCGATAGGTTGTTTCAAGATCATGGGCATGGTTAGATGAGTTTTGATCTCACCTTTTTAGTAGTAAACGAAAAAAAAAAAGGATATTCCATGTAAAAAAACCTTACTATTATTAAAATCCTAGAAGATTTAACCTTAAGATGATCTTCCCCCTTGAAATAAAATAATTTCTCTCGTAACATTTCTTTATCGTGACAAATACAGAGATAATTAAGAATGACAGAGTTAGGACACACTGTATAAATTTTTTATCAAAATTATCCAATCTACATACTGTTCAATTTAGTAAATTAGATTTATTTACGTAAATTAGAAATTAAATTTAATTTGTAATTAAGTTTTTGATGAACTGAGTGAGTTACCTCCTCATCGATTTCAGTGGTCTTGAAATATGTTGTCAAAGTCACCATTTTTACAAGCTCCTTCCTATACATATATAGGATGGTCGATTTTAGTTTCCGAGTTATACACGAAACTATGTTTGGTACCATATACACAGTGTCTTCGAAATCATGGTACAAATGGTCGCGGGTGGTGATTCCACGTACAAAAATAACATCTTTTCGTTTAAGGCTTTGTTTTCGAGAAAAATGAGTCTGAAAACCTATCAGGTACCACCCGTATATTAACTCTTTACGGACGAGTGTCGGCAAATAGCCGCACAAGTCTTTTTTACCGTTGCGGATGCGTGTCGGCATATAGCCGCCCGAATTTGTTCACAGTTCCAGACAGTTATTTTGAAGTGGCTGACGTACGTCTATTCTTCTGAGCGATAATCTTATGCGTATTTACGCATGGGTATAGTAAACTAAACAGTATTATGTCATGAAAATTATAGATCTTTAGAAATCTTATCTTCCGTTTAACGTAAAATCGCGATGGAGGATGATGGTCGAGTCAGAACGAATTTCAATCTTTCAATGGCATTACCAGATGAATCAGAAAGCTTGTTATATATTTTATATATTTTTTATAATACCTTATACACGATGCCTAAAAGTTCCAGAAAGAACATGTTCGATAGTGATAGTAGTGATGACGAACATTATTTTGAACCTGACAAGATAGAAGGCAACGACAATGCTTTAGACAGTGGAAACGAACTCCGTTCAACAATGAATCGGCTCAGACGTTTCAACGTTTCTAGTAATAGTGACAATGATGATGAACTAAATATTGATGAAAATAATACAAGCCTCGACAATGAATAACGCAAACGTTCAACGTGTATATTTTCTCAACTGCGCGCGCCAATACCTCTCGTCCACAGCGACGCCGGCTCGCCGAGCGACCTTGTCCGCAAAGGGTTAACTGGAAACTTCGAATTATGAAATTTTTGTTTCTGTTCATGCCTGTATTATTAAACATGGACAATGCTTTCTGATTGTTGTTATCTTATCCGCGATATCGATTATTATTTTCCATTATTCTGTATTTAATTTAAATGGTTTTATAAATGAGAATAACGTTAATACTTTTTAAGTATCCTTTTATTAATCAGAAAAGGAAGAAAAAAATTAATTAGTTAAAACGTGGGTACCAGATGGGTTTTCAGACTCGTTTTTCTCAAAAACGAAGTCTTAAAGGAAAAAATTTTATTCTTTTTTCACTTATTTTTGTATGTAGAATCACCACACGATTGCTTGTACCATAATTTCGGAAACACCTTGTACGTACCTTCTTTCTATATTTTGTACAAAATTGTAAATTAGATATTATAATTATTGCTTATGTACGTACATATGTGCACAAATTATAACTGTGTTAATGTAGACGCACCATTATCGGTATTGCCCACGGGCCGCCACTACTTAAATAGTTTAATCCTACCTACTCCTTTGCATTTGAAATTCAGTAACTGGAATTTTTTTTATTTTTTTCACTACTTATACGTCACTATGAAAATACGAAAATAATCCGTCAAAATTCATGAGAAGGTAATACATCGACAGCTTTACGCGGCATACATGATACCAAAAATACCTTTGTGTATGATTTGAAAACTAGAACCGACCACTCATATATATAGGAAGAAGTTGTACAGAATGATGATCTTGACAACATATTTTAAGGGCTTCGAAATCGGTAAAAAGGTAAGGTCAGTAATTTGATTAAATTTTTTAATTCGTTAAAAATATTGATAGAAAATAAACAATTCTTACGTCTAATCATTCCTCCAAACTTAATCATTTTTTGTTTCCATAGTGCATATGCTTTCTAAATACTGCACTTCTTGTATGTTTCATAACACATAGTAATAATAAAAATAACTAGCAGAAAACTGTAGCTTTATGCGGTAAATAAGAGAAAGTGATTTGAGACAGGTTTAATAAAATCTCCAAAATTCGATACATATTTTATAAAAGGAAACGTATTACTAAAGGTCAGAAACATTATTTTATATGCAAACAGTATACATGTATGTATCCACTTCGTAATCAATTCATTTAGGAATTACCATAGACTGAACATTATACATTATTTTTTTATTTTACTGCATACTCTTAATATACGAACGTCAACATTTACTTCTCTTTTAACTATATAAAAAGTACAAAAAATTCAATTTACGAATAGTATTATATTTTTATTCTTAAGATTTATACCATTAATACTTCGGCTTCTCGATGTTTACGACAAATTTTTAGTAGTGCTAAATATATATATGTAGGGGAGGTACCCCAACAGATTAACATTTATTTCAACTCATCAATAACTTTTACAATATCTTATTTTCTATTTTCCTTACAAAAATTTGTTATTTTTCTGTGCCCTATTTTTACACATATGTATACTATCGTGCATAAGTATTTGGACTCGCAAATGATTGCAAATATATAAAATATATTTTAAATGAAGCTCTTTGATCTAATTTTTGCCTCTGATCCTATCACAGGCAAGCATATATAATTAGTACATATTGATAAAAACACTGGTTGATATTAATTAATAGAAATAAATACAGCAATAGTTGTATGTAAATGAAAACTGCTTCTACAGAAACACCTTAGCCAAAAGTGACTTAAAGTGCATCTGTTCAATGCTTAGATCTTAGAATAATTGGGATATGTGTCTCCAACCACATTCTAAAAGTCTATATAAACTTTTCTAATGCCAGCGGTTTATTAGAAACAAATATAGAATTTAATTGACTCAGATACAAATGTATTCCTTATTTTAGTTTCATTTTAGCAGAATATTTGACCCCTATTATGGCAAGATGCAAAACACTAATAGTAGAGATAAGAATATAAATATTTTGATTTTGAATTGTATCCAGTGTACAAATACTTATGCACGATAATGTAGATATAAGAATTTTGTTGATTGTATCATTAAAGTATTTGCGATAGAAACATAATGCGGTAATTAGAATTCATTTAATTGATAAATATAAGATTTTACTCCTTATTGTATCTTGATTTGTTATACATTTAAATTAATCTATTTTTATTTGTATTAAAAATCTTGAAAGCCAAAGTGGGATAGAAAGCAATATTGAACACCGAGAAGGAATTGGTTACCAGAAAAAACAATATGATGGAAAGAAAGACGAAAGAAAGATTTAAGTAGTAGTATAATAGGCGTTATGTTATATATAAACACTGAAATTTTAAAATAGTCTATAGACAGAATACATATGATATGAATGAAATCGTAGATGAAGAAGGATGAATGAGGAGGGCGTGAGTGCGAGAGATAACATAGGAAGTAAGAGACGTATGAAATAAAATATGTAAAACCGGATGTTCGTTCTAAACCGCTCTAAGCCAGAAATATGTATATGTATGTAATAAATAATAATAAAAAATGAATATTAAAAATCTTCCATTGTTAACGGTAGAAATAGTTTCGAAATATCTATGTTTTAATACTTGTGTTTTTTTATGTTTAAGAAAAATTACAAAAAATAAATAAGTAACGTCTCTCACCTTCGATGTCCTTATCATTAAAAATTATATCAAAGAAACAAAGCATACTCCCTTCTCTCTCTCTCTCTCTCTCTGTGCGTGTGCGTGTGCGCGCGCGCGCGTGTGTGTGTGTGTGAAATCGTTTACTACATTATCAACCTGGAGCGTAGAAAAATATTTTATTAAATTAACGGATTTCTATATCATTTTGCTCAACATAAAGAAATATTCATAAAAATATTAGCAATTTACAGTAATATGTAGCTACATAGTCTCTAATTTTTAACAGATATCTTTCATTATTTATTGCAATATTGACACATTGCAATCAAAATACAAAATGCATAATACTTTTTGTTTGAACCTATCGCTAAAGATTGATGTCGAAGAAAATATCTCATCTCTTTAATTACTAAAGAATACATGATTATTTTCAAACTTGAACTTTTGCAAGACATGCATTTCGCACGCAATATACATAACACTACAAACATGAATTTAAATATTATTCTAAATTTGTTTATTTTAAACCATGAGACAAAGGTAATACTGAACACATCTCAATAATATTTTTATCGTATTAATATTGTTTGCATATTACGTATTATGTACAGATCGTAAATAATAGACAGCAGTAATGAAGAGGGATACATAATCGCAGACAATCATGTAGCTCAATAATACGGAAGTACATTCGCATCGTCTAACTTTCGTTGAATCGTTACTATAGCAATGACGATATCAAATACAGACCGGTAATAATAACAATGCTTACAATCTTGAAATGTGTGCTAATAAGAAACCTTAAGAATAATTTATTCTTTATATTAATATTAGTACCATGAATTAACAACCATAAATAGTTGAATTTCGAAATAGTCAAAAGTATTATTATGCATATTATGTGTCCAAAATCGATAAAATGCAAATGCGTAATATTGATGAAAATTTGGTGTCAATTTTTTATTAATAATGTCTCGCGATCAACATTACGCTTTACAAATTTTTCCATATTTTATTCATTTTCGAAATGCGCGTCGAGAAACTGCGTCGTGACCCGGTTCACTTTCTTTAAGCTTTCGTTCATCGTCAGAATATGTGGTCGATATTTATTGCAGCTGCTTCGTACGATATTTTCCGACTCATTTTTCCACCTTTCCTCTTGAGAGGAAAGTTTTCCAGAGAAAAAGAAGTCACGCGATATATCTACATAATTGCAACATATTAATCGTAATACTGCCCGTAAAAATCACTTTTCAGTAAATTTATAATATATTCGATTTAATGATTTCACCGACTAAATGGTGCGGGCAGGTGACAGTTGATCGCAAAACAAAACATAATAAAAAGAAAAAAGAGATTGAAAGAGAAAAAAGAGAATATCGAAGAAGTAACAAACATGGAAAGCACATATATCGATGATACTAATTGATAAATACAATGAAAATTGATCGATGGAGACGCGTAATGATTGCGACATCCTTGACACAGACATGTAATACGCGTGGAAACTTACGGAATTCTTATCGACAAGGACGAATGTAATATTGACAGTGTTGAAAGGGGAAGAAAGAAAAACAAAAGTTTTGACAAGTATCGAGTTTGGTTAAAGGTTGATCATTAAGATTGATTTAAGTCAAAAATCTATTGACACAATGATAATTAAAGTACTCACTCGACGAGTCAGGGCAGTGTAGCTTCATATACGCGTCTCGTAGTGTATATCAGGCCATCGGAGCAGGGCCGAGTTCGCGGCCTTTCTTCCGCAGCTTCGAATCTAAAGCCACCGTCCGCACTGTGTCGAGATAGCACCCGCGCGCGCACACCCGCGCTAGACCATTCTCAACACCAGCACTAGCACCACCAGCAGTACCAACGCTAGCACCAGTACCAACCACGACACTGATGCCGCTAACGCTTCTACGCCAAGCATATTTTCAACGGGACCGTCGACGACACCGACGCGACGCCGCGACGGCGGTCACTGTCGGCCAGACGAATATCAGGAGATATTCGCGGTTACAAAGTGGGGGGGGGGAGGGACTGATACAGAGGGAAATAGGCTATGTAGTAGGGAAAAAAAGAAGAAAAGGAAATGACGACTGTCGTGAAACTGGTCAGCGGTCGAAAAACGATTTGCCACCCTCTACGTTTCTTCCTATTATATATCTGTGTATACGAGCGCGCGCGCGTTTGTGTGTGTGTATGTGTATCTACAAAGCTCTTACGCGTGATAAGCACATACATACACACACGTATACACTGTATGTACGCACGCACGTTTTTCTACAGCTGCATACAAATCGCCTACATTTCTCGAGATATAACACGTTATTGTGCACATAAACGCACGCGCGCGCGCTCACACACATACACACACACACTCACTCACTCACTCACTCACCCTGCTTACCACGAACTGATTTTCCAAATGATTTGTCACATCACGTTTCACTACATATTATGATGTATCATTGTCAGCTAACGATACAGAACATCGCTTATTAATCACGCTGATCTATTAGCAACAATATCGTATTCAAATCTCGATGTCAATTTTGTAGAGGTCGAACCCCGCAAACATGTCGTCGTCGTCACTCTACAACTCCGCTCATCGTCAGTTTAGCTTCGGATATTCTCGTACTTATTCGTCGAGCGTTGTCGCGCACTTTCGGCCAAGGATCGGTTACTCGGCACCTTTTCAGAGCTTTCAGCTTCCGCAGCCTCTTCGTCTGCTAGATCCGTCACTCGTTCAGCGAACAAGAAGTCCGCGCGCCCGAGTTATTCCGAACTTTATCGATGATGAGCACATATACAGAGAATCCTAGTTTATATATGTATATACACATACTCATGTTATTATATAATATGTAAGTACGTTGAACAGTACAGAGGTCGCCTGTGTTCCAACTTCCAAGCAGTATCATTTGTATCCACTGATTGTTCCAACAAAAGTGTATTTCACGTTTCCTAATATTATTCTTCTTATCAAGAATGATTGCCAAATGTTTTAAGATAAAACTGTGCTATCTAAGTCAAGAATCAGATATTGAGCATGTTGTGTAAAATAAAAGACAGGGATTTAAATAATTTAAGTAAAATGACAAGTCGGAAAACGAAAGCTTTCCTTTATCCATACGTTTCAATCATAATAATAATTATATGTAAAAGTTAAGTTATATCATATTATGTCGAAAAATAATATTAGTAGAATTTAATGTGCAATTATATTATTATCATGATACATGATCTGTTGTCATATTTAAGATAATTAGTATTTAAAAAATCAATTACTGTATTAGTATATAAGATAACGAAGATGATTTTAAGAAACCTAAAACACTAAATAAAGAAAATAATAAAAACAGATAATGTAAGTGCAGGAATAAAATATATGGAACATTTCGAAATATTACGGAAGTCAAAGTATAGCAAACATTTTAATTAAAATCTATTCAATAACTGCAGTGAATGAAGTAAGGTTTTGAAAAGGAAATTTATAGATACACGTCAGTGTTTATTGCAGTTAAACTGAAAACTCTAGAGAACTGGAAAGAGATAATATACTCATAAAAAGTAGCACATTAATATAACAGAAAGTATCCTATTAGTAAATAACGGTTGCATTTGAAATATAAAAATCACTAGTACTATATAATGTCATTTTTTATGATATTTTATGATTCATATGCATTGTTTATTGCAATTTCACGCAATTAATTATATACCTACCTAGCAAGTTTTTCAGGGATGAAAGAATATTTTCATATTTTATTGCTCTTGGGGCGGGGGTGATAGGTCTGAATCCGCCATTGAATTTACTGCAAATATTTATTTGAAAAGAAAACAAAGAAAATTAAAGGTAAAGGAATAAATAACATACCAATATATACAACTTTTTTTTTGAAAGCAAAATTGAAGATAGGGTTAACAATAAATAATTTGATCTCGATGCACCAATGGCGTCATGGAGGCTAGGAAACTATAACAAAACATTTTGCACATGTGCAGAAATATTCTGAAGCAGTGATGTACAGATTACTTCTAATTACTTTCTGTGTAAGTACATAGTTGTATTAATATCGACTCTCTTCTTCTTCCATGGTAGTCCCTATTTATGCAATTTAATATTTTCATGAAAATAAAAGTTTTATAAAAGACGACTATCTTTTTTTAGAGATTTATTTATTTATACATCTAATTCTCAATGTTTTTCAATCATCATCAAACAATCGTCCCACATTTGATGTAACATTTTAGATTGCATAATATTTATTGATGTGATCATATTCAAGTTAATGGTCAATATAATACATCACTGTAAATATTTCATTGAAAATAATTTAGAACGTTATATAAACATTTCTATTGTTTGTATAGTAATTATTTCTAATTTTTATTTTTTGCATTCATTTATAAAAGCTCATGTTTAAATATTTATACTTAATATTGTAGTGAAAAAGAATAGTTTCGAAGTAGGTGAGCGATTTTAAATAACTTAAAAGAATAGTAAATAATGAATAATGATAGCTCTATGTCTGAAACCTCTGCATTACGTTATATTACTCTCATATGCTACTGTTCGAGTTTGTAAGTACGTTCTGCAGACTTATTGATCAACGATCAGTATATATTATGTACCGAAGTTTTCCAACCACCATAAATGGTCTGTGTCTTGATGGTTTATCTTTCGTTTCTTAACCAAACGATATAATCGAATGCTTTCTAGCATTATATAATTTTAAGCTTAATTAATAAATGAATTTTTAAATATATTCTAAATTCGACTCAGTTTGTCGATTTATCAATGTTATTGATCAGTAACTATAAGTAATCGGTCTAAATATATTTAGCAATGAAAAATTCATACAGTTACTTACTAGTTCATTCATATCGGTCTGTTGTGTCTGCCTTGTTCGTCATAACTACTTTAAATTTTATAATAGTTTATTGCTTAGTTAAAATAAAATGTATTCATTATTCCTTTTACAATTATTATTATTTATTTGTATAAACATTGATATATAGTGCATCACATAATATTTTCGTAATGCTTAACAACTAACGACATTGTCGTGATTATACGGTAACAATGAATATAGTCATTTTATTTGTATTGCACAAAGCATACACATTTCACAATAAGGAAGCAGTAAAGCTGGTTGGTTGATGTATACATATTTAAGGTAACGCTTGATCAACTAATAAATGCTATAAGAAAAATAATGATAAAATGGAAAATAAAAGCATTATATATTCTACTTTTAGTATAGAATCAATTTCTTTCTCAAAGCTTTTGTTTCAAGTTAAATGTTGCAATGTAACAAATTTAACAGGTTTCATAGTATAACAAATTTTCTAGTATAGAAACTAAGAAATTATGTATAAACAATCTGAGCTATTAATTTTATATTCAATAACTCAATAAACATATTATTTTCTCTTTTTCTGTATAGTTTTCCTTAAGTAACATTAAATAATACTAATATTAGTTTTATTAGTTATTGAAATATTTTATATCAATTGTAATAATTTTCCTTCAAAAACTAAAAAATGTTATGAAACAAGCTGGTAAAATTTCACTCATAAGTAGAAACTGTGCAACTGAAAAATCCTACTCGACATCTTTTATGACTACCAGAATGCTTCCAATTTTGACCAATACATAACTATTTTCAAAATTGCAAACATGAATTACAAAGCGAGCATAAAAACCATATTAACAGTTTGACTCTGATCATTAGTATGTTATTCACTACTGTGAATGTTTTTACCCAGAATGTATTTGCTTTAGGCTAGTCGTAATATCCAATGAAATAAAGTATTAAAAGTAGTTAAAAAACTTTCCTTTGGCCTCTAGCTTTTTTAAATGGTAATGGTTAGTTTTAAATAATCAATATTTCTGTTCGCAATTACAAGAATCTTGGTTTGCATTTTGCTTTCTTCATTATTACAAACACAGTAATTAAGTTAATAAAACATTTTGAGTTGACCTTCCGATTATTCTAATATTCTGCTTACTTTGCAAAAATTGAACATTCTTCAGACAAATCAGTGCCTTTTCATGATTATAAATTAAAGTAGTTTTATGTTATGCCAATCATTCCTGAGAATTATAAGTAAATGCAAAGCTTTAAATCTTATTAAGAATATTCAATTTTTTTGTTAATATATAAATATGTACACGTACAATAGACTCGCATCTTTTTCTATTTTTTAATTCAATTACTATCAATTCTATCACTAAACATTTTAAAAATTACCTTTTATTTATTCTATCATTATTAAAATTCTTAATATATACAATATTCAAATCAAATATAGTATTACTAAAAACAGGACCAATGTACAATCTGTCTTTCTCACAGAAATGGTTTCCCATCATTGAAAAGTCATGGTAAATAGACTTTCACTTCAGAAGCTATACTCCTCTACATTGACTTCAACTTTGTACTGTTCAGATGTCATTTCATATTTTCTTAGCGTACTTATCTGAATTTTACACCAGTGTTAGTACAAACATCTTTTACGGAGTAAAGATAATCATGTAAATTATATATGTATATAAACAGTCATTTATTTATTTATGAAACTCTGTGGCCATGGAAGATCCTAATGTCCCATTGTATATATATATATATATATAATTAAGAAAATGTTATACTTTTATATATGTACTAAATTTAAAAAATTTATCAAAAATAATTTAAAACTGCATATCAGAAATCTTTATTTATTTAGCTTTATTTATTTCTTTTATGTTACTTAATCCTGATATATGAAAATGTCAATAATTTTAAAGATATAAAATATATTAAAATTGTCTTTTCAACTTGATCCATTATGAAACATAAATATTCAGCATTTGTATGTATACGTATAATATGTTTATAACATACAGAAGAATCTTTTCAATGATTCAAACTATCATATATTGAGAGATTCATGAAAGGTTAAAAAGCTTAAGTAATTTAAGATATCAACAAGTATATAAATATTAATATTCTTTCTCCGTGATCTTAATATAGCATAGTGATCTATATATTATGATTTAATTATTATTTAATTATGACTATTCTTCAAATTATTATCTCATTCGTTTCTAACGATGTACACAGAGCAACAAATCTTTGTCTATGCATATCTGTAGTTCAAGATATAGAAATGGCTTTGCTTTCCTTTTATTGAGGCCCATGCACACATATCAGTAACAATACATATCACCATACAACAGTCACAATAAGTAAAAAATTCTCTTATATATTTGTAATATCCAATAATATTGCATTCAGGAGATAAATTTCAATACCTGTTACTGCAAAGTTACTCATTAGGTAAGTAATGTTTATACATTACATGTTGTGTAATGATATACACAGAAAAATGAACTGATTTATATGATAATAATTCATATATTATTGTTGTCGATTGGAAGGAGATTTCAAAATTATAACAGTTACAAAACTATTGTAAACATAATAAATGCGGACAAAAATGTAATATAGATATTACCATACTAATATTGTAAGTTTTTCATAACTAATATAAGTTGTTCATCTGTCTATTAAAAAAATATTAAAATATTAATATGGTTGCTATCATAATATAGAACCTATCTCATATCTATATTGCATATATGGTAAATATACATTTAACAGTTCAAAAGTAATGATTAAAATTAATATTTAGTTTCAGAAAATAAAGTAAAATCTTACATACAGTATTTTTGGAAGTAATTTCGTAAGTAGTATTATTTTCACCTATATGTAGGTATTAGAAATTAATCAGCTTTTTTATATATGATTTCTTAACAGTATTATATTAAAAAGATTAAAAAGAATCCATGTATACTGAGCTGGGAAAGTTTATCTTAGATAAGAAAAATATATATAGTTTCCTAGAAAAATTGTAACACGTTCAAATACACTTTACATTATATTATATATCATATTATATATTTATGAGAAAATATAAAGCAAAGCATGTTGGGAATAATTCAAATGTCAGTAATCGTATGTACTTAACCTATATTAAAAGATAGGTTTAAAACTAACTGTAATATGTACATATGTTACGTAGCATTTATAAAAAAAAGAAAGAAACAAGCTTCTTGATTAAAGAACGAAACAAAGATAATGAAAAATGAATTATTAAAAAGTTTAAAAAGAAGGGAAAGTAAAACAGGCGGAACTTAGAATGTACGAGGAAGATAGCCAACAAAACAAGAAGAAAAGAAAGAGAGAGCAAGGGGTGGTGGCGTGAAATTAAACGCATGCTACTTCGGCTACTCGTTGCGTTTCAGTCACTGGATTGCAGGCACAGTGTGAATGCTGTTTCGGAGTGCCTTCGACCGGTCTTGACTAGTGTTAATCAATGCTTTCCATATGAAAGTGAAGATATATAAACAAAACTCCTAAAATATTGCTAGTTCGCTTTTGGTTTGAAAAATTTATTTAGTTAAAATTTTCTTTGTTTCTTTGGGATATATATTTATTGTACTTATACATTAAGGTTAGAAAAATTATTGGATAAGTTAATGTATCAGAGTGTACACAAAAAACAGTAAATAGATAGAATAGGATCATTTATCGAAATGAAGTGAATTAAGACAAGTGAATTAAGAAAACATGATGTCATTTTTTGTTCGTTGAAGAATTCAGATTGCAGTCTTAGAGTGCCGACATTGCCAACAGAAGGATTGAAGCTGGTGGCAAGCAGAAACAGGTCATACGAATGACGTAAGGTAACGGATTTCCGTATGGATAAATAATTTGTAGAAAAGAACAAATGAGGCGACTGAAAAAAAGATAAAGAAAGCTCGTAGCACGGGTAAAGTGATGTTTACATATATACTGCTGCACACATGTTATCGCTCATATTCTGAGATTTATTTTGTTTAACACTACAAAATGATAATACTTTAGTCTTTGTATTTATTTGAAAATTATTTCTTTTTATCGCATTTAATTGATGTACTTTTAAGTACAATTTACATGATTCCCAGTAAATGCATATGCGCATATATATATATTTTTTTCATGTTTTTAGATACTCTTAAAATATTTAAAAATCGTATAAGTATATACAACTATTACAGATTATATGAAATAATGCTCTAAAGATGCTAACTTTTTATTTAACTTTATATCTAAATAAAGTATAGTATCCGGACTGTGAAATTTTAGTTCTGAATGTGTCTTTCGGGCCTATCCTAGATCGCTAAAGTCGAAAATGAGGGTTATTTTTGACAGAACAGAACAGTTTTGAAAATTCGGCTTTATGCACATTTGGCTAACAAAGGTCTTAAATTTTAACTGTAGAAATCAGCGTAAGTTCGCGATCATATAGAGCGGTAAGCAGTAAGCAGCAAAACACGTGATGGATGGCACAGTCAATGCCAATGTTCCAAATGTTCTCTCTGTATGATTTTTGTACGATCACTGTAAGCCGCCTCACGGCGCGGCGGCTGGAACATAAAATATAATCCAAACCTAATCCGATACTCACGATTCAATATATACCGAGTAAGCCATACAATAGTTTAAGAGTGCCAAGTTTTAAAGAAGGCACCATCAAAATTCACAAGGATGTCATACATCAATGGGTTGATGGAAATTTTTTAGGCCTTATTTTCGTGAACAACGACTCCCTTTTTGGGCTTCAACGAAAATTCCTAAACGGTGTCACTCTAGCCGAATATTTTGCAATCCAAATACTACACGAGAGTCTCAAATTTGTTTGATTTAGTAACTTATAAATTAAAATATGATCTTTTTTTATGTATTATCTGCAAACATTATAACCGTTATAAGACAAATTTTAAAAGTTATAGTATACAAGTTATAGTATAAAAGTTAATGTCTTTAATTAATAAATTTTGGTTACGAATAACTGTTATGAATGATCTTTTTGATTACCGATAATTATTTATAATAATATTATACCGATAATTATCAATGATGGGAATTTTATTTTGATTACCGATAAACATTTTCGATGGCAAAAAATTTGTTTGTTTATATTTAGTTATTGTAAATTGTTATTAACATTACTGACAGTTATGATAGTTAGTTATTCATTGACAACATACAAAAATTAATTATAAAACATATTTTTTTAAGCAAAAAGGAACGGTATGAAAATATATGAAACGAAGAACAGAATAAAAGATATTGATGTATAGGTAAAGAAAGTAAGCGCGAGGAGGATCGTAGCGTGATTTTATATCTTCGGATCGGTGGACAAAAAAAAGTTTGTGCAAAAACGACCTTGACCATGAAATTGAAGGTCAAATTTTTTGTTTATTGCAGTGTATTCTGTTCAGCAGGAGGAGCAAAAGTCTCAACGGAACCATGGTGTCGCAAATGATCCCTTCTCTTGGAAAAATTGTTAGTTTTAATAATCCTTAAATTGGCTTTATTGACAATGTGTTTACGTCTTGCAGTTAGATGCAAGAAAAATGACAGCTATTGATACAGGTTACATACTCCAAATCTATCGTTGTATATTGCATATCTTCCTTACTTTGTCCTTTTTTTTACTTCGCTTTTTCCTTTCTTTTTTTTTCTGGCTATTCAAACAATCCCGAACTCGCACATTTTGTGTCGGTCAAATTTCTCCTCAAAATTACACATAATTTTTCACTTCAGATAATAAAAATTACGTTCAATTCGATGTTTTATTTGTGCAATTGATGTTGAACTATAAGCAACGTAAAAGTATTGCGTATGGTTTTTCGCAAGCCCAAATCCTGACATTTATTGATTGCGAATGCTACTGCATTCACAAGCACGGTCCAAAAAGCATAGTTGCAACTTACGTAGCATCCAATGGCCAATGTTTCGTTGAGTGACATAGCTATTTGCCTTTATAAAATTGTGATTTTTCTCGTATTCGCCGATGATTGTTCAACGATCTATTTTATGTAAGCTGATTAGTAAATATGCATAAGCAAGGGCGATAATTAACCTGTTCTTGTTTATAAATTGTTAACTTAATTGCTGAAAATCTTATTGTCGCGGAACATTTTCTACCTGTAAAGGTCTTCCATCGTTCCTGTATTCTGATATATCACGCTATTCTCTTATTAGACGTAAATGTAAATGCAAATACAAATGTAAACATAAACATATAAATGTAAATATATTTTCAGTAAAGCCAGTTTAGTGAAATGATTAAAACTTTAACATTTTTTGCCGGAAGATGGGGTCATTTGCAACCCACGGTTTCTTTGATACTTTTCTTCCCCGTGATGAGTAGAATATGTTACAATAACAAAAACTTGACCTTAAATTTCAAGATTTTACAAATCTTCATCTATCTGAAAGTGGAGAATCAAGCTACGATCAATACTTACATTCTTTACACTCTGTACAATATTAATACAAATGTTAACAAAATACTATAAAAATAAATAAATAATAAATAAATAATGTGCTACAACATCTTTTATCCTATTCCTTTTTTTACATTGTATATCTTCATACCGTTTTCTTGTTCGATAAAATATATAGGTCTTATAATTGAGTCTTTTTATGTGTTGTTAATGAATAATAATTATCAGTAATGTTAATAACAAGTGACAATAGTCGTATGTAACGAAAAGAAATCTTGTCGCTGATATTGGTTTGCGTTAATCAAAGAAATTTTTCGCAATTTAAATGACTTCTTTGAGATTTATTAATAATTGTTGATTCTACTTAAATAAAAATTAATTTTTATTCAATGATCTTATCCAAAAAATGTTTAAAATAATTATTACATTGGGTCTCTGATTATGCGCAATATATAATTATAAATAATATTATTAATTAATAGTTAGTAATATTGTTACTAACTATTATTGTTACTAACTAATATTAATAGTTAGTAATATTGTTGTTATCAATGACGTATTTGCTTCTAAACAGCAACAAAAATATATAATTCTTTTGTAACTTTAAATATATTATCTGTTGATTATCATATTGATTATTAAGTTAAGTTACTATGCAAAAATATTTGTTAAGCCTTCTTAGTGTGCACTCAGGCTATCAATATATATTGTTAATAATTCAAGGTTCGTAACTAAAAGGATCAACAAAGACTAATGTGATCGTGATGCTGATAGCTGAAAGCTATTCAAAGCCGAAATATAGAAATTAAATAAATAATAAAAAAAATAACTAAAATCAATACAATATTGTCAATATTTATTGACAAATTGCATATTCGTTGACATCCTTGAAATATTGATAATATTATTAATTACCTGAGAACACCTTTAGTAGGAGCTTTCTTTGTGTCCGTCTTTGTTCATGTGTCTGTGTGCTAATAAGCCTTAATAAATTTATCTGATTAATTGATTTTATTCAGTCAAATTTATTTCTTATCTATATTTTCTGTAAAAGAACACAGCATGTTTATATATTTTGTATATCTTTGTGGATAATATTTGTTTTACGAATTTCAAATTGTACTCTGATTTCCTTGTACACAGTAGGTATACACTCAGAATGTAATTGTGTCAAGTATTTTTATCATACTATATTAAATGTTCTACAAACTTGTTATGTTAATTTTATTGTATTGAATTTTATATTCCTATGATAAACGATATTCCGAAATTAGAAATTATAAATGTATGTAATAAATTATATTATCGATCGCAACTATCTAAAACATAAATTATAGAATACAATCGATTTAAATTTCCTTTTTATAATGAAAGCTTTACTATATCGTAGTACATTTATTTTTGTATTAACGATATATAAGTTTATTTCAAATGTTATATTATACTTTGTCATATTCATCATATCAGATAATGTTTAAAAAGTATAAATATTATTCTTGTTATAAATTTTTAAATAAGTACGACTAGTTAAAGCTGTGTCGTTGGTACTTTATAGCTTAGTAGTGTGTTTATACAAGAAGGTTAACAATCTATGCTTTTCTATTTTATATTTTAGATCGATAGTTATTAATGTTAAGTATAGTTCAATAATATTCGTTACTGTGAATTAAGTAAGTATGTCATGAAGCATGCTTATAAATTTTACAGCGCAATAGTGAAAGGGAACATAATGGAAACTCGGACTTGACCTAAACGTGGCGAAGGGGGGGGGGTATATCCGTTTAGGTGACTAGTAATGTTTGGCTAAAATTGAAGCGTTTATGTATACATATTCAAAACGGGTATAACTAACATCTAAGAATGCGTATTATATACATATTATATATGGATAATACGAGGTTATTTTATATTTCCCTGTTCAACGCTAATATTCGATAATATAATATAACACAATATAAGCGAGGATAATAGTGAAATTGAATTTTATTAACTCGAGCGACTTTAATAACTCGGTAGCGACAGAAACTTTAGGCCAACTTATTAACATTTATTTTAATATTACTGTTACTCTACTATTTCTGTACCACATATAGGAAAAATAGAAGTCTGCCTGGATACGCGCAAGGCAAAGTTCGACAGGAGTCACTTAATTATGTAAAAAAAGTAGTATCGTTAAGTTCAATCATTAACGCTCTTATTTTTTGTGAATTGTGGACATCGTGAAATGTCTAAAGAAGTTGGTCTGCCATCTTACCGGTGGAACAAAACTTGAGCAAGTATGACAAAAAAGAGAAGTATTGTTTGACTTAAATCATTAACGTTTATAATATAGTATAGGTTTATAGTATAGGTAGATGTAAGAAAAACATAGTCTGTCAGTCTTCCAATGGAACAGGACAAATGCCGTCTGTCAGAAGTAGAGTGATCTATCCGAACAGACGAATGCATGGACGCGCGGCGAACCCGAGCTCTACTCATCGATAAGGCTGGTGCATGATTGTAAAAGATGGCCATTTTTGGAATATTAGTAAATATTAAGGGAGTAATAAACATCATATTCTTTAGAATTCAGTTTTTTACGCATTCGATATCCAAATCCTCCTTATCCATGAATATCGTGGCAAAATAATACAGAAATATTCAGTACATATCAAAGATAATCGTACATGCATAGACACAACCGTACATACAAAATACGTTTTTCCAATATCTTATGAAGTAAATTTCATATACAAGTTAATATGCATGACAAAAAATTAGATTATTTGGCTAAGAGTGCATTCGCCCCTTTAAATTTCGAATGGCAGCATTTATCCCGCTAGAAGACTAGCAAACTACATTTTTCTTACATTTTATACTGTAACCAATAGGTGTGGATTCAAATTACATTTGTACTTCGTTTTTTTTGACATGCTGGTTCAAGTGGCAAGCGTATTTTGTTTTGCAGCTAAGAGGGCTGTTCGGCTTTTTTTGAACAATTTATGATATCTATAATACATAAAAGAATTTCAGGTTTGTATAATTTCGGTCAAAGATATCATTACTCTGAAGCGCCTCTCCCGAGCCTTGTCCCATCACTCGCCATGACAGACTCGCCAATGAGAAGAATCTACTACGAAAAACAGCTTTACAAAATTAATGAAATGAGTCCGGCCTTTTTCGAAATATCTTAAGTATAAAAATACAAATGGCAACACCTTACAAAAATTAATACTTTGAAAAATATAACAAAAAAAAAAAACATACTTGTGTACAGGGTGCATAAAAAGTAAGTATAAAAACTACCGTAGCGTGATTTTACACCTCTGGATCAGTAGAAATTTGTAGAAAAAAGTTCGTGGAAAATTTATCTCGAGCATAATTTTCAAGATCAAATTTTATTTTATTGCATCGTACTCTAAATCTACTATTTGGGGCTCGATACTTTTCGAGATGAATTTTTTGGAACTGTTATTTTTTTGGAACCATGTTGGAGAAACGTAGAACAACTTGGAATTAAAGAGAGAAAAAAAAAAATTAAGTTCATACAAGCGAGTTTCGGTTTGTTGTTAACCCCTTGCTATACCATTTAACTCGAAAGAATCGGGGCCCAAACGTTGTGCCCGAATGGTCAGGAAAAGAGGCGAAGCGACGGAGACAGAATGTTGGAACTTGAAACATGAGATCGTGCGACTGACTGCGTAGATAGCCGCGCCCGTGTTTAGAAAAAAGACATGGTTCGATACAATCATACTTGGCCCGAGATTAAGACTACGAGTGAGACTCGTGATATTCGCGTTTGACATGAAGTTAAACCGCGAGCCCAACTTATGATATTGAGGTTTGGCTCAAAATTCTCATCACGACTCAGACTCGTAAAAGTATGGCAATGGGTTAAGTCAGTAAGAAATACTCAGAGCAAACCTTATTCGAATTCTGAGAAGTTCCTTGTAAAACTCAATTCTTTGTCGAAAAAAATATCTGCACCCGCAAAAATATTGCATCCGCGTTAGCATATCGCTATTTATATTAGTGTTTTTAAACAGCTGCCGACCGTTATTGCTATTTATGCGCTTAGAGTAGTGCTGTCCAGAATGACAGCGTAGGTTGCAACGAGTAGGGATATGTCTGCTGTATTGCCCGCTAAGGAATTATGGAAGGGAAAAATTCGTTATTTCAACGACAAGCCATTGTTTTAGCATTAATGTGTCGGGCAGATATGTCGTGGCTTCCTGGAACACAGGCACACGACTGGATGAACTCGACCGCGTACAGGAAGCGAGGTGCGTGGAAGCACTCACAGCAGCAGGAAGCAACCAAAACTAAACTATGTTTGCGCAGGCCTAGCTCGAACGTTGATTTGCTATTGACGATGATCGCCGATTATCACTAGCTATAACTGCCGGAGGACCGATTTGAAACAAAGGATCGGTATCAGTCGCAAGAAAAGAGTTAGAGTCCGAAAAAATTCACCGTTGCTGTTTGAGATCGTTCTGCGATCAGAATACCATCAATACTGCCGCTGCCTAAAATCGTTCATTCATCAGCATTCATTCGCAACTAGGTTTTATTCGAAATATAAATCAAATCAATCATCTGTACGTATTCATCTTTTTGTAACATCAAGTTTCATTTAATATCATGGGTTGTAAGTTTAGCAAAATGTTCTTGTTGAATAACAAGGTTGCTATTCAAATTTGATAAAATCCTCGCACAGATCTCCGGACCCTTTTCGGGACAGAAGACTCCAATCTATATAGTCCACTACGTAAACTAAATATCTTGAATGAATATTTTTAAGCATAGGGTTAACAGATTGGAGCAAATGTGTGGGAGTATGAAACGTTGTCCACCCATTATATAGTTCATCGACAGTATTTAATTACAAAAAGCTTTCTTCCAAACTGGACACTTTGACGAATGGCGCGGTGAAAATAATAAATAAAATTTATAGTCGAGACTTGAACTCAAAGCTGTTCACGACGCTGTGTCACAGTATGGACTCGCAACATCAGCATCTTCTTCTCTATGCGGAAGCAAGGTGGCTATCGAAACGAAAGGTTCTTTCATGTTCTTTCGAACTGAGAGAAGAAGTAAAACAGTTTCGGAGAGAACAAAATTCCGCATTAATAAAAGCTTGCATATTGCATTTCAACGAACTTGATATTTTTCTTCAAGCATTTTGTACAAATATTTTTACACTGAGAAATAAAACGGATGCGTTCAAGAAGAAACTGGCTCCTTGGAATAGTCGTGTACAAGAAGAAGATATAGGAGTGTTTTCACCGTTGCGAAATCTTTCGACAGCTGTTAGGCATCAGCCGGAAATTCATATTTGATATAATAATAAGCGAGCATTTAGGACCGTTCAAAATTTTGACTATTATTATCCTGGAAATGAGGATACTCATAAAGGAAGTAATGGATTAGCAAACCTTTCATGGGATATATTTATGCGAGAAAATTTTCTCAGCTTATAAAAACGAAAGAAAGAGACAGAATGGATGTCGATGCAGTATTTTGTTTTTCGGAACAGCACTCGAGTTGCGGTTATCAAATATTCTTGCAAAGAAGCAACAGGAACTTTCGCATTAGTTCCGCTTAAATCAAATATTATTTTCTAAAAATTTCAATCCTATTATGTTCAATTTTAATTTTTAATTCTTTTATTAGTAGCTTTTTTACTGATCGATTTCTAATTATTGCAGGAAATTTTCATTAAATATAATGCTTTGTAATACTTATTTAAATATAATGTTTAAGAACAAATAAACAAAGCACTATTATAAAATTACTGTTATATAAAAGTTATTACAATAAGAAGCTAAAAAATTTTAAATAAAGAATTTAAGATAGAAGTTATTACATATGTTGTACTATAAATAAAGTTTTTATTTCTGCTCTGTAATAATTACCCCTGAAACAATTCTCCTATCTTCACCGGTTCGCATATACGAAAAGGTTGAAAAGCACCGATTTATATCACGTTGGCAGTTATGTATCTTTCGTAGACATATATATAAAAAGTGAATTTTTTTGCGATTACTCATCATTTGTATGAATTTTCCTGATAATTATTCGCCATGTATTTATTTTCAACTCATGGCTATTTTCCGTTATTCTTCGGAGTGCGTTTTTCGCAATTCGTGGGCATTTTTATGCGTTTATGACATTATTAAAACAAAATCTTAAACGCAATTATATTATTTTTTATTCTCTTATTTTATCTCGCAGAATCACCGATTGAATATTATCATTATATCTACTGTATGAAACATTTTCTTTCAAAGAGCACCACAGTTCATATCTAGAAGTTTCGAATAAGAAACAAGATTGTGGTTTATCAACGCGAAAAAAAGTATTGTTATATTTTCCTTTATGATTCATTACAGAGTTCTCGTGCAAGGGTTCAAGGACAGACTATTGCCATCTCGTCCATATAAGGATAAAAGAAGATTTGATAGATTATAAAATATAAACAAAAATTTAAGATGGGCGAAAGGCGAGGTACAAAGGCATTAGAATTTTGGTGTCGGCGAATAACTGAGGGTTATCCTGATGTAAACGTGCAGAATATGACAACTTCTTGGAGAGATGGCCTCGCTTTTTGTGCAATGATTCATCACTTCCGACCTGATCTCATGTAAGTAAAACCATAATTTATTAGCGTGAATGGTACATTCTAAGGGCTTATTAATAGTCCGATATACTACGATACATTTTTACGATATTATAATCATTTAGCCATTTGCGTTTGATAGCGTATAATTTCCATGATTTATTATTTTAATATTTATGATTTTAACCGATATAATAGCATTGTTTAATACACTTTATAATTTATAATTTTTCATAGTACGGTATCGTTTAAAACACAACATTCTGCGACATGCAGATCAGATTTACTTTTATACAATCACATCTCTTTTCATCTTTTTTTTTTTTTTTTTTTTTTATTAACGGACTGTAGAATCCGTCTTCTCTTGGACCTAATACATATACACGGATTTTTTCTTCCATTTGTCTCATCTAGTTTATATTATAGATTTAACCTTTTTATGTAAGTAAGTAAGTATGGACAATGTTGTGAAATGTTACAATAAGTAATATGTTTATAACAATATTTTGAATACGACGAATTAATTGTAATTTCGATTTTTTCAAAATAAATAATTCTTATTTTCTATTTCTTTTACATCTATTACATCTGATACATAGATATTATAGAAAAGTTAAAGCGATGTAATAAGCAACATAAAGATGTAAAAACTGTCGTGTTTAGTGATTGTTCGAGTTGGCGTAAGCCAGTCTGAATATCGCACGTGTTTCCCACGGTATATGAGCGTGAAACCAGAATTCTGCATAATTAACAAGCCGCTCTCGAACTTCTACACAAATTTAACCATATTTAAACTTTATCATATCGCTTCATAATTTCTGACTTTTTCTAAAACATGCATACAATATATATTTCGGTATTTACTTTTAGTTTGTTCTTTTATTTTCTGAGAAAAATTTGTACTTTACCTTGCCTACCGTGAGCGGTCATTTTGACCGCTCGACAAAATATTTTAGTTATTCTTAAAATAGATGCAATCAGTACAAAGAAAAGACTATCTCAAGGTCAAATGACAAACAAAATCAATAATAACAGATAATAACAGCTGTTACACCCGTAATCTTGTCATAAAACATAATCCATCCCTCGATCAAGATAGCCACCAACTGTCAAGATATATCAACTCAGGCCTATAATAATCCTAAGGAACCGCCACAAAATTAGCATTTTTTACAGTCCATTGTTATAAACATTTTAAAGATCGAGAAGTTTCTTAGGGTTATTGTTCGTTGCGATAAAACAAGCGAAAAGCGGGTTTTTCTCAACTCCACCCTCAAGTAGCCGTTGGTGGAGAACGGCCAATATTCATTAATATTTTCGTATAAATATCGCCGTCACAGACCATATTCTTAATTGCCATCGTCCTTTCGACCAGAATACATCTCAGTTTGTTAATCAATCAGTCGACATCTAAACTTGTTATCTCTAAAACTCAGACAGAAAGCATCTCAGAGCGTTTCGTGTAAAGTTGTTATAAAAGGAAAAGTAAAGCTTATCAAATTTGACAATAATTTCGTATTCCGTACATGGTATTATTCTGTGATAAATATTTACCCTAGAAATGTCAAGACTTTAAAAAAAAAGTATAAAAAAAAAAATAACGGACATAGAAGAAGACTGCTCAGTGTGCGATGAACAAGAAACTTCAGCAATTGAAAACGGCATGGAAACACATGAAAAGCTATTTACAACCGAATCAGAGTTGAATATTATAAGTAAGCGTTTACGTAAGGGCAAAAAAGAAAGAAATTATCGTTGATAGCAGAGATTGAGATTGGGCCCGATGAAACAGTTTTCGAAAGAAACAGATGCAAGTACCAAACCTATCACGATATCAGTTCATAATATTTTTAGGAATATGCTAAACGGCAAATAATGAAAGAACAAGTAAAGACGGTATTTTATCTTATCATTGATCACCGTACATGGGATCATATAATAAAATGTACGGAAGAAGAAGCATCTATAGTATTGGGGACTAAGATGGAGCTAGATACAACAAAACTAGATGTATTTATTGCTCTGCTATGTGCTCGCGGTGCATTTTAGGCAAAAAATTTAGATGTCTCATATTTGTGGAATACAATTTGGAGACCTGCATTTTTTTCAAAAACAATGAGCAGGAATGACTTTGCTGAAATTATGAGGTTTACACGATTTGATAAGAAGAGCGAAAGAGGCCAACGTTTACGAATCAATAAATTTACAATGGTATCTATTGTATGAAGCCAATTTGCAGAGAATTCACAAAATTGTTATAAACCTGGTGCATACATTACTTTTATATAAAAAATCGCGGGAAAAAAACCATGCAATAAAACTATCAACAAGTTCAGATTCATTACTACGAAAAACTTGTTAAGTAAAAAATTGTAAAGATCACAAAATTACGAAAATTTGTTTAAGATGCTGGGAATATTTATGCGGCAAATGTACATTTGATAATAAGGTAATTTGTAAAAAATGCAGCGAAATTGAATAGGATATATCTCTATATGAATAAAAGTGTAATTCTATTTAAGTCTATAATTGAAATTAAACAAAAGTAAAGGAGTTTTGGACGAAATTTTATGAAAGTTCATTATTTTATATACATTTAGTTATAAATTAACCATTATCTAAGTTAAATCATAAAAACTATTACTTTAATTATCGGTCATTTTGACCGCACACGGTAGGAATAGGTATACACGAAGTGCCGGTAGGTTTAGTGTTAAGAAAAGACGGGGACAATATCTTTGAACGTATGCGACCACTTCTTCGTTCACCGCATTAATGAGAAATAGAAATTTATTTCTAAAACCTTTGATATCCATTGCATTCTATATATCTTAAACTACTTTGCTACGTAGCTTTTACTCTTATTGAGATTCTAGTTTTTGTATTCCCGCTTCATAAAACGGTACCTTCTAAGATGGCGTCCAGCGTGAATATAACCTCGGACACACTTTCATGGAAACGTGGCCGTAAAATTTATGGGGTATGGAATGGAAAGTGACGAAATTGTGTCACATCGTTTGAAACTTGAAAAGATATGCTTACGCTGAGTGCCACCTTACCTTAGCTTAGGACTTAGCTGCACGTTTCATTGCAGAAACTGGGCTCCTTAATAAGGGTAAAAATTACGTAGCAAAGTAATTTAATACGCGTAGAATGCAATGGACGTAAAAGGATTTGAAAATATATTTCTGCCTGTTTTTAGTAGCCAATCAGATTTTACTTTTTGGATACACCTCGCACATATACAGACATACATCTTCCTTTCTCAGGTACTTGCCGGACAGCACTATAAAATACGGACGGAGATCTATCATTTTATCGATATAATTATTTCTCTACCTGCATATTAGATTTCCTTGGTCTTAAATCTATCTCATCGACGATTAAGTATTTATTATATCCTATCTGAATTTTACAATTTTAGCTCCATTGAGCGTATATTAAGGAATTTCGGTTCAATTTCGAACAACAATCAAAATAGATTTACTCGCATAATCTTATTTTCAGTGTACCACGCGTTCTAACAATAAACAAAACCGAGTTTTGTCATTACTATTTAAAGTTTATGGACTTCCGAAATTATTTGTAGAATTTTGTAGAATTATTTAATACGATATAACTTACACGATAACACTTATCTTTTTAGAAAGTTATTCGTAGCATTTTGTATTTAACTTCTTTTAAACGTCAAATACAATTTCGAAGATATTCGCATAATATAACAATTTTCCACTTTTTTAAAGAAGACATTTCCATTCTTAGATTCGTTTCATCGACAATGAGAAATGCACTTACGTAACATTGGATCTACTTAATATACATTTCTGCAACGTTACAAATTTTAATGAATTTCCGAGATATCGTACTTCCCTTATTAGTAAGTTACATCTCCGTGAAAGGTTTTAATCAATTAACAATTTTAGTTAGTACAGCTTTGAAAAATGCTTCGATTGTATAGGTCTTTTCTATTAGTATATGTAACTATTGCAATTGTTTGTTGTTGCCTTTTGCTATTTTGCTGTTGTAAGAGTGATTGAATTTTTGTATCAATGGAGTGTATTTGGAGCACCGTAACTAACTGGACGTGAGCTTGTTTACACCGTAAATGTCTATGGAATCGAGCGACAAAGGAAGTTTAGAATGCACATGACGATCCGGTTATATACGATATGGTTGATAGCAAGACATGTGTCAGGGGTGTATGATCTATCTAGTATTTAGTGCTCAATAATATAAAGATACATTATGTATAAGTTTGGTTTCCCTTTTTCAATACTTATTAGCTTTTTGAACATATTATTACAATTATTCACTACTATTCGTAGTATACTGTATACTGTATAGTATACTGTAGTGCTATACAGGGTGTAACGGAACATGTAGGAGCCATTTCTCGAGCTGATTGTACATTTAAAAATAATGGAAAAAGTTCATATAAACGTGTGCTCAGTCTTTGTATATGAGATATAATGAATTTATTGTGTACGCACCACTTGTTGCAAAAGGTTAAAATGCTAAAGTTCAAAATAGAATAACCATTTCAACAAATTCAGGAAAGATCAGCAACCATTTAAGTGCAACTGAATCCATGACAAGACGTCTATAGGCTTGACTTGACATGCAATTGAAATGCTTGAAATGGTCATCTTCAGCAGCTTCTATAAAGGCAATCAGATAATGTACAATCAAAACAGAAAATTCGTTATATCTCATAAAATAAGGCAGACAGAGCATACGTTTGTATGAAGTTTTTTCGTTGTTTTTAGGTTTAATTAACTTCCGAAGTAGGGCCCATGTGTTCTATAATATCCTGTGTATGAAATAATACCCAAAATATATGTATTTATCATAAGCTTTTTTATTACTTGACCATTTTCATAGATATTTTATTTGTTAGTACTTAATTATTAACACTGAGATTATAAAGTACTGAAATTGCGCTACGATAATGTTGCTGAACTTACAATAGCGATGTGCTGGAATAATCAATAAAAATAATCTATTCTTTATATTGGTTGCAGTGATTTTGACAGTTTAGACAAGAACGATATATATGGGAACAATGAACTGGCTTTTAGAATTGCAGAGCAACATCTTGGAATACCAGCACTTTTGGATGCAGAAGATATGGCTTCCTGTGCTGTACCTGATCGTTTATCAATCCTTACTTATCTTTCACAGTTCTATCAAACTTTTAATGGTAAGTACGTACAAACAACAACACATATATACAATCACAGTTGTACAAAATGAGATATCTATACCAGCCTATCTAAATACTTGACTCGGTTGCACTGGGGAAGCAAACCTATTTGGTTTCAAGGGAGGTTTTTTAATAATTCCATCGTAGACAGAATGTTTAACTGTCCACAAGTTACAAATTTGTGATATTTTCTTAGTTAACGGTAAGTCCAGTATAGACGATAGAGACAAACGTTTACGTTAAAAATTAGTTCAAGTATATTTTGTTCTCATCAACGTCATTGTTAAATATTTACAACCTTGACATTTATAAATAAGTACTTTGGAAGCAGTATATTTTTTACATAATAACTAGAATATTTTTCGGAAAAAGACGGATTCTACTAATTCTTTGAAATAAAATAATAATTAAAAAAGATGATTATTCTTTTTGCAGTCGATAACATGGATGACAATTCGTTTATAAAGTGAACGCTAAAACACTAGCTGATACAAAATGTAACTATACAGGTTGTTCGGCTATAGCTTTAAAAAAGTTAAAGAGATGATTCTTAAAGGCAAAATAATACGAAAATCAAGGATAAAAAATTGTGTTTTCGGCTTTGTTTGTAATTATCGCCAATTAAAAATCAGCTGAAATATCCCAGTGTGCGGGCAAACCTCCTTACGTGAGCGAAAGTAGGGCAGTTCCAAGCAGCGGGGAACACAGTGGTCCTCAAATCAAATGAAAAACAGGACAATAACAGTGCGTTTCTGGACTTTGTATAAACATTGTTAACACGTGCTGTTGTTTACTAATTATTTATGTAGGCAAAGGATTAGAAAATACGTTACTTTCTCTCTCAGAAATGCCAGAGGGTAGTCCTCGATATTTAACGATATATCGTTATGAATTTCTATGAGTAAGCAGGTTTAATGTTATATGTGCGATTTTTTTTTTTATAAAACGCATTTTTTATAAATCGTACAGGATCGTTTACTTTTTCTTTGAGTTGTATGAAGCAAGCTGGCATCCATTTTTCGTTCCATTTGAGAACCACTGTGTTCCCCGCTGCTTGAACTGCCCTACTTTCGTTCGCGTAAGGTTTGCTCGCACACAGATATTTCAGCCGATTTTTAATTTATGATAATAAAAAACAAAGCCGAAAACGCAATTTTTTATTCTTGATTTTCATATTATTTTCAAGAATCGCACCTTAAACCTTTTTACACTTACAGTCGAACGCTCTGTATACATACATACTTATGTATATCAACGCGTGTATAGTTAAATGTTCTTTTTTTGAACGTTGTAGGTTCATCTCCAGCACGAATTCCAGCGAGTAGAACGACTGAAACCGTAGAGGAAAGAATCACACAAGTGTCTGAATCTCCGAAAGAAAAGGTACAGAAGCCTTTGTTGTACGAAACGTAGAAAATTATTGGATATTTTTTAAATTAATTCCGATTAGATTAGACGTTTAGCTGTAGGTTTACGAACTCATTTTTTTTATATGTACAGTAATGAAGTACATTCGGAATTACTTTTACTAATGAATATACAAATATAGGGCATTTGTTATGAGTATTATAGAACAAACTAATATATCAATTTTATCGACACGAAAATACTTTATTTAGGAAAAGGAAGATAGGTTTACATTTATAAAAATGACTGGAAATCTCATGAAAATTTTAAAACCTATCTCTGCTCTCTGTTTATGTTCTGCTGTGTAAAATAGTTTCGTATGTTATATGCAATATAATTATATGTAAAGTTCATTGCTAAAGAATTTCGCGAGCACTTGAAATGACATTTAAACGTTTGTCTTATATCTTTTTTAAGTTAAGTATTATTTTATTACTCATGTTGTTAATTTAATAAATATTGATATTTCGTATTTAATTCTCAGTTTATTCGTATTAAGTTTAATTTATATTTTTAAAACATTACACACATATTCGAAATTGTCTTAACACTTGACGGTTTTATACAGGAGCAAAAAATTTCATTATCGTATGCACGTTTCAAAATCTTATAACTGTAGTAAATCTTTTACTTATAACATTTTAACGAACAAATGTTAAGCAGTGGAACTCAAGTGCTACTCAAATAGTAGAACTTTATGATTTTGGTTTAACGCGTATGGTGTGTTACGCAACCAGCGCATCAGGGTTCGCCGAAAGTCGTACGTCTACAAAAAATGTTTGTCGCAACTTTGTTTAACGTCGATAAACGGTCATCGCGTTATCGCGGTACTACGTACGTACATTCATAAAGAAACACTAGAACGCCCTTAAGGATTCAGAAGCGGGGTGCATCTTCACGGTCGTAATTAGTGCGATTAAGTGTTTTACTCTTACGTGTGCCATTTATGAATTTACAATTGTGAATCGTATGCTTAAATAGATTTGACTTTATGTAATTTTATGTTATTTTATGGAACGTTATGTGACTTTATGTGATCAAATTTGTGTTTGAAAATGTGCGTTTATTTGTAGTATTTAAATACCTTATGACTCTGGATTTTCTATACTTTTTGTCATTATATAAAGTTATGTCCATGAGACTGAATACTGCAACGGATTTTACGGATCAACAAATTATGAGAGATTCTTCGCTGTATGGAGTTACAAACATCTGACATCAAGATCATCGTGGATCCATTCGAATCGTGGACGAACACAAGAATAATCAACCGGAGAAGGAAGCATTAATTTGGGAGAAGCAGCGAATGGTACAGATGAATATCAGTTTGATCATAACGAATTTAATCTCTATTCTGACTTAAAGGGAGAAATATTATGAGAAATAAAACTATAATGCAAATAGATAAAGAGAGAGAGAGAGAGAAAGAAACATGATGAAGCACAAATTAAAATTGCTTCACAGTGAAGATGATCTTATACAGAAAAACGCCCCTTCAAGCGCCAGTTGGGAATATGCGAATTTAACAACAAGTATCAACGGTATTACTGATCTATCGAAACGATTTTACGAAAATTCTGATTCATTCAAGGCATTAGAGAAACAAGTTCACCTCCTGAGTGAATGTACAATTAAGATAAAAATTCGATAAAAAATTAATCGAATATTCAAAGCTAAAAGGGAGAACAACGACAGAAGAATTATCAAGGAAATTGAAAAATATGTTTTATCAATGGGAAAGCAAATCTGCACTGAAAAAGACATTCGACTCGATACAAACGATATACAGAAATCTAAATGGGAGCAAATCCAATGGGAAGCAACATTAATCACGACAATTGTACATATAAAGAAACTACTGATTAATCTCATAGGAAGATTAAATTGTAATTAAAAGTATTTAGACAAAAGAACGAATGTAACGTTGTGATGAAACGTTCGGTGATTACAATCAGGAAAAAATTATTTTGTAGTACCGCATCCCTGTAACCTCAGAAGACAAAGCAATCGATTATAGGATCAGATAAACTTACAAACCGAAGTACGGGTATAAAGCAATAATTCGAGAATAAACTCTTGAATTTAAATGATAAATCGATGAATCGATGAATTAACTGATAAATTCTTGAATTATCTAGAATAATCACAGAATAAACAACTTCTGATCCTTTTGTTCAAACACTACGGTCATAACTACATTTATCTGGAAGTTATTTTTTTAAGTTTGTTACTAAATAGAAGATTAAAGAAAGCTCAAAGATGGTCTTTGGAAAGTTCTATTCTAATGATTATTTTTTCTACAATAATAATTATATTTTTTTGTTATTTTGTCATCATCTGTCACTCAACCGAGTTAAGCGAAATTATGCATTTAAATGTTACTGTTGTCTCGAAGAGTGCAATTATACAATAGAATTTTCATTATCTGAATACCTACTATCCGAACATTCTGTTATCCAAATGTATCTGCTACCCATATCAGATAATAATCTGAATATAGAATTTCTCCTGGTTTAAGTAAATCTCCTGGTTAAGTAAAAAGTTATTGCTCATAGCGCTAAAATTTTGAAAAGCAATAATTTAGTCTTTTTTCACACAACTCTTCGTTAATTAATTTAATCAGTTTAATACTAACATCATCGTCACAAATATGAGAGTGTAGAAAGATAATGTCACTCAGTGTTAAAATGGCTAGTGTCAGCCCTGCCGAACGCTAGTCAGATAAAGGTGCTTATTATCCTACCTACATGCGACGTGGTGTATGCGACGTGGTGTATGCGACATGACGTCGTATCATCAATCATATGTGCGAATTTCCTGCGTATTAATTAAAATGATATCGGGCTCCTTATTGTCACCCGAAACTATGAATTAGCGAATTCGTCAGCTGAAACTATAACATTCTCGATTCTTGATTCTTAGAATTCGTGGTTTAAACTCGCGGCTATCGGCTTTGCCTTTAGGCTTATCGACCGATGCCTTTTGAGAAACCTCGATGCTTGTCGTTACCTTTATAAGACACGTAACGCTAACAAATATTTACCGAAGTTGAGGAAATTTATAAACAGGAAACTCAATAATACCATTATATTATTATACTATTATATCAGAAATCGCTGCTATGTTACATAGAATAGCCGATCGTGGAAAATACAATAACGATACAGAGTAACTTTAATCACATGAAAACGAAAGTCAAACAAATTTTAAATGCCATACACAGACATCAAACCTTTCCGAAGTTGATGTAGGGTGTATCGGCTGAAGGAGATCATTATCTAAAAATCTCCTTTCTTCTTCACGACATGAAAAATGTTTATGGCACAATTTTTTAAATTCCGTTATCAATAAAGCAGGAGACACATATCATCCTAGGAGACACATATTTTCGTAAGATTCCTTTCATTGTTTTTTTTAAAGATCATTGGTATTTTTTATCCGGGAAACGCGCATTTTTTTCTATTGTATCTTATAGCGGATGAAAAATGCATTTGAATATGACTAAATCATGACCTTGAAAACTAAAAATGTGATGATCTTGCAAAACAATGCTAAGATAGTATGTAAACTTACTGCTTATGTTATAACTGTCTAAAGTGATATCCGTCGGCAGCTACAAATTTTCTTACACGAATAAGTATTGTTTTTGATGGAATGTGGGCACAAGTACTAATTATGTAATTCACCATGTTCTCTGTTCTCTCTCTGGTTCATAAAGTTTACAGAAGAAATCTTGATTTCCAAATATATAGGAATTCTATAAGTTCGCGCAATAAAATTTTAGGTATCGTTATTTACTGTTTGACCTTTTTGGGGCTATTTTTACTGGGGACTATAAATTAAAAATTCTCAAATCGTTGAATTGGACATAATGCGACTGCTGCCATTGAACAGTTGGTCAATAACTTCGCCAGACCTGGATACATTAGATTTTTTCTTTGGGGAAAACTAAAGGAAGAAATTTACCAACAGCAACTTACTACTCCAAAGAACATGATGAATCGCATAATTAATGCTTGCGCTGCTACTCTACCAGAAACAATAGAGTGCATTACAATCTGTAATTGTTCGTGTTAGAAAGTATCACTGCCGATGAACGTCAGTTTTGGACATTTATAACATAAGCAATAAATGTACATATCACTCTAGCATAGCCTGAGAAGTTCCAGGTCATGATGCAGGCATAACAGACATACTTAAAGTATATTTTTGGTGAAGTTGTCGAATAGTTAACGCTTCACTGATTTCTATGCCTTAAAAATATCTTGTCAAGGTCATTATCCTGAATAATTTTTTCATATAGGGTGATCGATTTTAGTTTTCCAGTTATCCATAAAAGTATGTTTGGTATCATATGTCTGCATATTTTCTTTCTATGTTTTATAAAGTTAATATTATAAAAAAATAAATAATATTTTATAAAATTGCCCAAATCATATATATGTTGGTGTCATCGCATCATTATCGATATTCTTATAATAACACTTCAAATTTGTATATTTCTTAAAAATAATACATCAATTCACTTACAAATTCATTTACACTGCCACCACTTCAATAGCCTCTTTAACCCTATATACTGCTATTCATTTGAAATCCAAGGGCTGGAATATTTGTTATTTTTTTCATCCTTATGTATATCATTATGGCATACTTTTGTATATAACTTGAAAGCTAAAACCGACCACCACCCCATTATATATGCTAGAAGTTCAGAATGATGTTGAGGTGTAAGTGTTGTCCGTAATAATTGTAGCTGCTGACTGTAGATGCCGCTAATGGGGTAACTGTTGTTTTTCTTCCACTTTTGATACGTAGAAGAAAAATCGGTACTCCATTCGCCGGGATTCGAACCCGGGTCCCGAACGTTCGTAACCTAAGGCGCTGACCACTGCTTTTTTTTTTTTTTTAACTTTGTTTATTAATTCCAGGATTTTTACATATTTGTTTTTACATGGTTTTTTTCCAGAATAAACGCTGAGTTCTAATTGTAGGGTGGTACAGGCAAAAGTACCGATACGCGCCGGTACGACGTAGCCATGCATTATTACATTTTTTTTTTTTTTTTTACGCCTATTATAGTAATTTAAATTTAAGCCGCTGTTGCGCTGAGCTTATGTGCGATGTTTTAATTTATGTCCTGAAAGCCTGGACGCAAAAACAGGACAGTTCGCTAGCCTATTAGGGGTGGGATGGGAGGGGATGGACTGGGAGGGGAGGGGAGGGGTGTTCTGTGGGATTAGTATAGTATTTGTATATCTATTTACATATTTACATATTTACATTTAATTCAGTGGGCGTTGCCGTTTTGTGGTTCTTTATCTTGTTGTTTTTTGTTATGGGTTCCTTATCCACCAATATTTTTTTGTGTTTTTTCTGTGTTTGTCTTCTGTATCCTTTTGGGGGAGGGCCATGTTGTATCTCCACCTAGTGTCTGCAGTACGGCCATCTAGGTTTTCCTCGTATTGAATAGATTTCATTCCTATTTTCCTTTGCATATGATAAATTATGGGTATGTTGTTTTGGTCTTGGAGATAGTTTCTTTCGTCTAGGTATAGAAAGGCTTCGGGGGGGATGTAGCCTGTTAACAGAGTGTTTTTGAAGTATGCGTCGTTTGGGTATAAGCAGCCGAAGATTAGGCTGTTTTCTCTGATCTTCGCGGCTTGCGAGAAGTGATTTCTTGTTAGTTTCAGGATGTGACAGTCGATGCGGTGGATGTTGGCTAAGTCATATATTTTTTTGTTTTTTACGTATTTTCTGTATCCGCTGTGTTCTGATCTGTAAATGCTCAGGCAAGCTCTGATGCATTTTCTTTCAAATATGCGAATTTTTTCCATTACTGACGCTGGTATGTTGTACCATATTGGACAGCCGTAGGTTATAATGGGTCTTATTAACGTTTGGTAGCACATGATTTTTACTTTGCTATCGAGAAGTCTGGAATAAAACAGCCTTTTTGTATTCCAAAAAGCTTTGCTGACTTTGGAGAGTTGGATTTCGATGTGTTGCTTGTAGTTTAGTTTTTCATCTATGTTTATTCCTAGATATTTTACGCAATTTTTGTGTGGTATGAGATTCTCTTCGTTTGCTTTTTCTTTTAGGCGGAATTTCCTGACTTGTTCCCTTTCTGCTGGGCCGATTTTGCTTGTCATGGGTCTGAATAGAATGGTTTCGCATTTGCTTGCGTTAATTTTTAGTTTCCATGTATGATAGTAATCGCTGATTTTGTTAAAGAGTTCTTGCAGTTCTGTTCTTATCGTTTTGGTTTTGCGGCCTGTTACGTAGATGATTAGGTCGTCCGCGAAGGCTATGGAGCGTTTATGTGTGGATGTGTTGAGGTTAAAGAGGTTTAGTAAGTCGTTATTGTAGATGCTGAAGAGTAGCGGGGAATTTACTGTTCCTTGTTGCAGACCGTTCTCTATGGAGAATTCTTTGCTTGAAGTGTGCGAGCCGTCGGTCATTATGAAAGTTTTGTTTGTTATCATCTCCCAGACTATTTTGATTAGGTATTCAGGGAAACGCTGACCACTGCGCTGCCGTCGTCCGACACTAGTTAGTGTCGAGTGGTGGTATTTGCTGTTGAGTGCCGCCACAAAGTTGTCCTTAATAACATATTTAAATGGCATCGAATTTGGTGAGGTGGTAACTATTCGGTAACTTGACTTTCGGTATTTTTCCATCCGCTATAAGATGCAATGGAACAAAATCTACGCTTCCAGATAAAAAGTATCAATGGTTTTGAAAAAATGTTAATGACCCGATAAATAAATTTGTCTTTTAGGGCATTCCTTCATTGGAACCATTTAAATTGTGCCGTAAATATTTTTCAAGTCCTGAGAAACAAAGGAGATATTTAGGCGGCGACGTCTTTCAGCTGTATATTACTTTATTATCTTAAATTTCTATTTATACTTTTATTTATTACAATAATAATAATTCATTTTTTTACATACATAGTTTATACATCATTATTAAAAAGATTATGTATATTTAGGTATATTTAGGTAAAGTGTTTCTCTAGAAAGTCGTTAATTGCAATTTATGCAATTTACGCAATTGGAATTTTGATGCTTGCATATGTGGTGTTGCCACTGTTTATTACCATTCGGTTCATTGTTGCGTACGAATGTAAATCATTTAAATGCAAAAAGTCCTTCATATTTTTACACATGATACATGTATATGCAGCTTTAATCTTATTCTTATTCAGTGTTGTTTCTAATTATAGAAGAGTAAGTTGACGTCAACGACTAAATAATCGTTGCTGATATGAGCACGGTGACTTTACCGTCTCATTAACGCAATCTGTAGTACAATACATTATTAATATATTCCGATTTAGGAAATAGCTAAACGATCGAACATGTAGATTGAATAATGTCCATTTCGACTGCATTCACATTTTACGAACGATAATTAATGTTAAGAGATCATCAAGAACTGAACATTGTTCATACAATATATAATTAATAGCGATTTATTATAAGTTTGAACGAATCCAGAAATAATTTCAAGTAAATTTCTGTCAGACTTATCAAGACTATAGCAGGTTACCTTTAAATCCTCATTTTAGATCGTTTTCATAGACAGAATTTCACTGACGCCATGTTCGCCGACAATGTTTATTTACCGACACGTTGAAATCACCGACGATCATTTCACGAATCTACAAATTCCGTGATGTTCGTTGTTTCCGAGATGGTTCTTTATAAAGCTTAAAGTATTGTTTGTACAGAAAAAATTTTCACTTCAAGCCTGCATGCAGACTAACGATATGAGTTAATATGAGCGATCTTAATTTGATTGAATATTTAATTTAATATGATTTGAATATGAGTGATTTTAATTTTTTTAACCTTAGATCTGAATGTAAACGCTGCGGTATGAATGATTAGCCCGCTTACCTCCGTGTTATTGAAAATACCTTGTCGGCAAACCCAAAGTCATTCTGCAAATTTGTCAATTCGTACTGATTTAACTAACCTATCTTTCCATGTATGAATTGCCAAGATGAATTGCAACTATTGGCTTTGACTAAGCTATCGTAGATTCTTTTGTCTAATTTTTTGAATCAGTGTATTCTATTCCTTGTTGATTTTCACAATATCATGATATTTCAATGAGCTCCATCGAGCTCCATTTAACTGACTCGATGATCAGTATAGGCAGTGTTTCTCCTCCTCTTGCTTTAGTCAGAAATCTATTAGCGCTAAAATCTTTCTATTAAAATGAAGGTTCAGCTTAATTACTTCTATACTTAAATCACTTAAATCACGCGAGAAAACTAGGTTTATCATCTTCAGACCAATATCCATAATTAATAAATTTTATATATTCGCTAAGGTTTTTGAGAAAATTGTCTCCATTAAATTAACATCGATCATCAAGAATCACATATCTATTCAACAGCTTATCAGGTCTGTAAGTATGAAACCGGAATTTGCTTATAGATGGCCCTAGCTGATAATGTAGTTATCACTAAACTGCGTCATTGATGCCAAAAGTCTTTGTTGACATCTCACAAGCATTTTCGACTCAGAACAATACAAGTTTCATACAACAGCATAGTTTGTAATAGTGTTGAACATGTCGAATTTTGTGCCTGGAAACTACGATTTGCGGACAGCATTGATTTTCTGTTACCATTTGAAGAAAACTGCTGCAGAATCGCATCGAATGCTTGTCGAAGCTTACGGTGAGCATGCTCTTGGTAAATCACAGTACTTTGAGTGGTTTAAAAAATTCAGAAGTGGCAATTTTGACGTGAGGAACGAAGAACGTGGAAGACCACCGAAAAAGTTTCAAGACAGCGAATTGCAAGCATTGTTGGATGAGGATGACGCTCAAACGCAACAACAACTCGCTGATCAATTAAACGTGACACGAGAAGCCGTCTCCATACGTTTGAAAGCCATGAGAAAGATCCAGAAGGTGGAAAAAAGGGTTCCACATGAACTGAATGAAAGACAGCAGGAAAACCGAAAAACCACTTGCGAAATACTGCTCGCCAGATACAAAAGAAAATCATTTCTCCACCGAATTGTGACTGGCGATGAAAAGTATATATTTTGAGAATCCTAAGCGTAAAAGATCATGGGTAGCTACAGGCGAACCACCGACATCGACTACAAGACCAAATCGCTATGGATGGAAGACAATGCTCTGTGTTTGGTGGGATCAGAAGGGTGTGATCTATTATGAGCTGTTAAAACCTGGCGAAACCGTTAATACCGAGGGCTACCGATAACAAATGATGGATTTGAATCAAGCTTTGCGTGAAAAACGACCAGAATATCAAAAAAGGCAACACAAAGTAATTTTGCTTCATGATAATGCACCATCACATACAGCAAAACCGGTCAAGGAAACGATTGAAGCGTTCAGTTGGGAAATACTTTCGCACGCGGCTTACTCACCAGATTTGGTTCCGTCCGATTATTATTTATTTGCATCGATGGGACACGCACTTTCTGACTAGCACTTCACTTCTTACGAAAATGTACGAAAATGGCTCGATAAGTGGTTTGCCTCAAAAGAGCGACAGTTTTTTTAGCGTGGCATCCACCAATTGCCAGGCAGGTGGCATGTATAGCTAGCGATGGGCAATACTTCGAATAAAATATTTTTAATCATTTTCATACAATAAACGTGTATTTTCTATACAAAAATTCCGTTTTCATATTTACATACCTGGTATGTTTATTCCGGACAAGTCCACGGTTACCAACCTCAACATTTCCAGTGGTTATACAATGCATACATATCGAACAGTAAACAACGTGTAAATTTGGTGTACATTGACTTCAGGAATACGTTCCTCAGGGCTCTTTTAGGCCCTCATTTAACCCCATTATTATTCATAATCTTCATTATTGATTATCTTAAATTGTTTATGACGATAAGAGGTTTCTCAGATACCGCAGTACTGCAACCGAATCTTAATATTTATAACAAATCTTGTGTACCTTAATATACTCAAATATTGAAAAATTACCATATGCTGGCGCATTGTGTCGTACCAGCGATATAATAAACAATACAATTCTCCGTCCTGAGAGACGCCATCCTGTCATCGGTCAACAGTGACCGATTTGCGTTTATTATAATGGTTAGTTATCATACACTAAACATATTACAAATATCACCATTGATGCAAACTAATTACTTGGTTTTATCTTCAGATTTTGTAAGGAGTTGAGAAACCCTCTAAACGCTGAAAAAAATTCTGTACAATTGTTAGGTTAGACCACATGTAAAGCACATGCTAGCGTTATATGGTTCCTGCATCAAAACGTTAAATTAAATTAAATATGTTCAGCTTATTAAAAGATCACGACTTAGATTCCTACGTTCTGTGTTACGTTCTTTAGGTTACCACCTTATTCACAGCTGTGGTTACAACTACCACACTGTTTGTATTCCATAGACACCTACAATTGACACTCAAGGACCGCAGAAAGTTGGCTGACATCTTAATTCTTTTCAAAATTATGAATTATATTTTCAAAATTATGACTACTACTTAGTAGTCTGTTCCTCGCTACATCAACTGGTCAATCTGCTTTACACAATACATCTGTTTTCCATATTGAAATTTTTAATAATGATATTAGATTTGAGATGAAGATATAGTTGTGGGTGATAGTGCCACTACTGGTGTAAAGGCCGAGATAGGTTCTGCTGCTGGTGTAGATATCGCTGCTGGAGGGGGGGGGGGGGAGCTGCTGCTTTTCTTCTTAATTAGATGCCGTGGAAAGAAAAATCGGACTACGATCGCCGGGATTTGAACCCGGGTACCGAACGTTCGTAACCTAAGACGCTAACCACTGCACTGCCGTCATGCGACACTAGTTGGTGTCGAGTGCCGCCATAGATTTATCGATCCGATCACCAGAATATGCAGTTATGCGAATAATATCGCTGACAGAGTTGATCTTATTTCTGGATCAATCAATAAACGTAAATGAGCGATTATGAAATTGATCTACCCTTAGTTCTTTAGCCTAGTACATCGTGTGAGAGACGTGGTACGTCGATCGGGCCAAACATAAACAGCACGTGTGAGGGACATGGTACATCGATGTTATCGATTCATTATTTACTTCGAGATAATAAATCTTTCTTGTTCAATGATTAATTGGTACTAAATATTTATCAAACGTCTTGCAAAACAAAATTAGTTCTATCTTATACATGCATTTACATATCAAAAAATATGTGCAATTTGTACAACTTCGAAGGCTCAACCGAACAGTGAAATGGCTCGACGTATGACTGACCTCGTTGCTGTTTATGACACGTGTTAATAGAACTTAAATCGTAAGGCAAAGGGTTAAACATTACTGTGCAGTTTTCTCCCCTTCTTTATATGCTTTGTAACACAGGGCTCTGGAACTCTAGGTTCTGTTAACTAAATAAATAATATAAAATAAAGATGCAATTTTAATGACAATTATTTCGAGAAACAACGTTCGACATTTCAAGATGATCACATTCTACATCTTTATCTACGTATTCATTTTCGCGCATAAATAGACAAAGATATATAATAATTTTCGGTAAAAGATCATGTCGGCGAAATGATAAAAGTGGAACGATCGTCGGTGACTTCGAGTCGTCGGAGTATCGGTGAACTTGGTGTAGATGAAATGGTATCGATGAAATTATTGCCGATGATTTAGAGGTAACCCTATATAAACCAACTATACATACAGAATAGGACTAAATGAGGATTCGCAACTTCCAGGGTAGATAGTACTTGCCAAATGATGTAAAAAAGTTCGAATAAATATGGGTCGAAAAATTAACAGTGAAGTGAAAATTAGTAACGTAAATACATTCATCAAGTTTGAGTTTACAGATGAAATTTTTTATTATGCCATGAATACGTTTTTACTTGCCTTACTATATATTTTTATTCTCCAGGAGGAAAGCTTGGACTTAATGGGACAATATAAACCTGAAATATTCTGCTAGAAGGTAATTTTGTTTCGTCGTTTATCGTTATGCATGTGTTTATTTTCTTCTCTAGATAGATATTTTCAAATCCTTACATTTCTTTGCATGAAAGCAATTTATATTATACAATTTCTATATTTGAGACTAAAGTTCTTGGAGGATTTGAGATTGTAATAACATTCTTACTCACCTGCTATCTTTTTAATTAAGATTTATAAAACGGTAATAGATACTTCGATTCTAGAAAATAATATCACCTCAACGTCCTTCATTTTCTGTCTCGCAAAGATGGGCTCTTTTTATTATAACTAAATGTCCATTTATTTCTCATTCGAGCGGCTGACGGAATATAAATAATTGCATCTTATAACGGATGTCCACTACTACTTCATTTTGTTTAAATTTTGATATTTGCGCTGACATTGAAATAGTCTCGGTTCTCTCTTCACTGTTAGAGGTTAGAGGCCATCCTTTTTATTGAGGTTATGTCGATCGTTGTCTCATACGCTTTGTGTTCTTATTCACGCATGACATTTAAGCAGCTGCCTACGAACCCCAAACTTTCTTCCTGCGTAGATGACGCCACTTCAAATAAGAGATGATTGGCGTTGTTCCACCTAGGAATGCAGCTATGATAACCGACCTAAAGCATTCGGCATTCGGCATTAGACTTTCTACACCAACTTTGCGTCGGCTTATTGTTTCCCAACGGTTGGTTCCCATCAATTTTGGCAAACAATAGCATATATATATACATAGTATATATATATACTTCCAAGGAACTTCAAAATGAAACTCAACTTGTGACAATCGAGTCAATGTATATATGTAGTCTTACTATTCTAATTAATCTATTCCAAACTTGCTAAATAAAACTGATCTACGAAATACAGCGAGTGTCTTTCACTTAATAACGATGTGCCGTATTAAATGCATATCACTTCAGAAACGATGTGTGACGGATGAGATATCATTTATACGCAAAAGATACAAATAAAAATATTGACAATTGAGGGATATTCACTATTTAATTTATACCAAATATATACTAATATTGACACGACTAATAATGTACAAAGGAAGTAAGAGGTCACGCAAAGCAATAATTCTGTACCATATTTTGAAAGCCGATCATCACGAAATTCTTGAACAAATTCGCAGTATTGAAGTATTGAAGTTGAGCTGTATAGACATTACGGAGAATATTAAATTTATTCGACTTACTACATTATAAATTTAATTTAATTACATTTTTCAAACCACAATAAAAGAAACCATATCTGAAATTTACTGGAGTATTGGATTTTGGAAAATTGATCGATAGTCGTTTTCCCACGTGAAACAAAATTCAATGTCCGACAATGGTCTAATGATGGAATTTTCTACAAAATCTATACAACAAAAGCCAATTATAAGAGGTTCGAAAAACTCGATAAGACAGTAAAATAGAATTATACAGGGTATCCTGGAGTTTAGTGTACAAATTTTACTAGTGTGTTCTATAGGTGAAAGTAAGAATAAAATGTCACGCAGTAAAAAGTCCAAAAATGCTTCATTAAAAACCTATAAAGAAAATATAAAACGTAAAGCTAAATATATATAAGTACTTATTTATTTATTTAATTATTATTATATACTTATTGTATATTTATGGATACAACCCCTATGGTTCAAAGAAGAAAAGAATTTACGATAATGAATAACGGATGTACAACAAAGAAAAAAAACGAAAATAAAAAAATATAAATAAGAAAAAAAATAGACGAAGAGAATTAAACTATAAGAACACGTTAAGAATTAAATAATTGTAACTGATCGCCTTAACTTATAGCAATAACCAGAGAAGAGATCAACTCGTTCGGAGATACTATTAGGTCATCCCATAAGTTCGTGCCGACTTTTATGTATACATTTCATGTGTCGACTTATAAACATACGGCGATAAGGGACCAATGCACTTGAAAAATGGGAAAAAGTTGTACAACGAGAGAGAGATTACATTTTTTCATGAAACTGAAAGGTATGTAAACAATCTTAACATATATAACCGCTCGAAAAACGGAACGAACTTATGGGATGACCTAATATTTGCATAGTTGCATATTGTGGTGACGAGGTCATGAAATCTGAGATCACGCGAGAAAAAGTCAACTCGCAAAGCTAGAGTATTGCAAGAGTAATTAGAGTAAAATTAGAGTAAAGAACGTATTGAAATTAATAAGTTGAAGTAACAGAGGACTGTCAATGTGATTATTAAAGATAATAAATGAAAAATTGGATCTTATTTTAGGGGAACAAAACTTATTGACTTTTCTATGTTCAATTTTATAGTTTTCGATGCGTAAAATCTGAAAGTCTAATTCTGAGTTGAAGAGTCCCATGCTTCGTCCAATGACATTGCACAGATAACATCTGATTGATCTGCACAGATGGGCAATCACATAACTTCCGCTTACTTTATTACAAAATGTACTGTCTTCGGATTTTCCCATTAGCGATGCCATTAAATCGATGTTGTTATGACGGGGAAAAACGCCACCAAAGTGTAATCGCTGTAAGAATCCACAGGCGATCAGTAAATTCATCGTCTTGGAAGAATTCTCTCGCCCTCATCCAATCTTTAACTGGCCGTCAATTGGATTCTATTTTCTGTGTATGCGTATCATCAGGAGCTGCGATTAAACTCAACAAAAACTAGTTTGTACTAACGTAACAATTTGTAGTAACATTACAACCTACTAGCCTAAACTAAAACCAATTTCGTTAACCTATAAATTACACGATATGATTGATTGTTTTACGTTGGTATCCTTCCGCAGCCAGTATAGCGATGAAGAAAGTACAAGTGAGAATACTCCGGCCACATTGGAAAAGCTATTACCTGTAGGCCTTGAATGGTGTCAGAGCGAAATTACGAACACGTGTAAAATACATTTGACTCAACCGCCACCCATGTGTAACTCCACCAACTCGACCCACTGGAGGAAGCATGAATTTCTGCCATTTGGCTTCTAAAAGCCAATAAAACTAGTCCCAGCAATCAGAAAAGCAGATAACACATAGGCAAGAAGCAACGAAGAACAAGCTGAAGAATTTTTCAACCACCTTTGCAACACATTTACACCACATAATATCAACAACAGCAACCTCAAATGTCATACGGACGAGGATGCGCAAACCACTAGTACCTCAACTGACAAGCACTACACCATACCTAAAACAACAGCACAAGAAATTAGAAACATAATCGAGAAGACAAAAAACAATAAAGCGCCAGGAATCGACCTAATCAATGGTAAAATCTTGAAAAACATTCCGCCAAAAGCGATAAGACTAATGACCATAATATTCAATGGAATACTAAGAATCCAATACTTTCCTAAACTATGGAAACTATTATAACACAGATCATAATGTTACCTAAATCAGGCAAGACCCGCACCAAACTGCATCTTACAGACCAATATCACTACTTTCTGTGTTTTCCAAAATACTAGAAAAAATAATATATGACCGCATAAAACCAATAATAGAGAAGGAAAAATTAATACCAGATCACCAATTTGGATTCAGAAACAAACACTCCATGATAGAGCAAATGTACAGGCTCATTAACGAAATAATACTAGCACTAGAAAACAAACAATACTGCACAGCCCTCTTTATGGACATAGAGAAAGCATTTGACAAAATAAACCACGAAAGCCTACTACAAACAATCAGGAAACAATTCCCGGAACAAATATACCAATTAATAAAATCTTACTTAAGCAGCAGAACCTTCGTAATAAAAATCAGGGACACATACTCTGAAGTTAAAGACATCAAGGCAGGGGTTTCGCAAGGAAGCGTCTTAGGACCAATACTATACACATTATACAGGGCCAACATACCAACAACTATCAATAGCAAAATACTGACATTCGCGGACAACACAGCTATACTATTCAGGTACACTAACCCAGAAACAGCAGTCAAATTACTACAAGAACATATCATAAAAATAGAAAAGTGGCTACAAGAAAAACAAATAAAAGCAAACCCCAATAAATGCAACCATATTACATTCACACTGCGAAAGCAGATACCACCAAACATCCTTCTGAACGGCACGCACATAACACAAACAAAGCAAGTCAAATACCTAGGACTCCACTTAGATACGCAACTCACATGGAAACAGCATACTAAATCAATAATAGACAAAATACAGACAACAAGGAGACAAATGCATTGGCTAACAAGTCGGAAATCCAAATTAAGCATAGAAAATAAATTAAAAATATACAAAACGATCATAAAATCAATCTGGACGTACGGAATACTACTATGGGGAACAGCAGCAATGAGCCATATAAACAAAATAGAGACAATACAAGCGAAAATTCTTAAAACGATAGTAAACGCCCCATGGTACGTTAAAAACGAAGACATACGTACATACCAGAGAATACCAACGGTCAAGGAAGAAATTAACAGATATGCGGAAAGATACAAAGAAAGAATAGCAACACACCCAAACCGGCTAGCTGCGGAAACGATCAACACCTCAAACATGGAAAAAAGACTGAAAAGGAAACACCCAGCAGACCTCACAAAGGATATAACTTAGCAAACGTGAGGATGGTACTCCGCTGGGGGTAGTCACCCACATGATAATCAAACAGTTAAAAAATTCATCCAAATGTCCAAATTGGACAAATTGAGAATGTAAAGAATTAAATAAAAAAATTTAGCTTCTACCAATACCCTATATAAAATAAAATGCCCTAAAAATGCTCAGTTTTACATATTCATAATTTTTTAACCACTAGTCGCCGCAACTCCAAACCTGCATTTTCGGATTTTACGCATCGAAAACTACAGGATTACGCATAAAAAAGTTAATAATTTTTGGTTCCCTAAAGCAAAGTTCAGCCAAAAAAAGAATATCAGCAACTTTTCTCCGGTCCTACAGTGTTAGCATATTCAATGTGCGGAGTGCGGAGTCATAGTCATAGTTTCGACTCTGGATTCAACAACTAAATGCACGTAATACAAATGACAGGAATTTACGTTTTCTTCTTTCGATAAGTTGAATATATTTGAACTGATAAAGAGATCATATGATGTAAGCATATTCCAAGTGAGGTATAAATAATGAATCATAGAGAGTATTCAGTGTAAAGGCGTTTCGGAAATCCTTAGAGAATTGAAAGATAAAACCAAGGGACCTGTTTGCCCTGTTGATATTAGTGGTATCCTTGGTGTAAGATAATCGCTCATCATAGACGACGCTCAGATCTCTCACACAATTTATCGTAGATAGCTGAAGATCATTAAGTACGTATGGATACAAAATTTTATTCTTATTACGCGACTTTCTCATCGCGTGGCAGTTTGGTATATATAAATACAGTTTGTTGCAAGTGGACCAATTAGAAAGCTTATCGATGCCATCTCGTAATTCAAGTGAGTCAGAGTGATAGGTAATTACCTATCCTCCTGAACAATTTAAGGTTGTCCGCAAATGGCGGAGATTTAGCCTCATAAATTAGATCAGGTAGGTCCTGATCAGGCAAGAACACAAGAATATTGGCGTATATACGTGTTTGTCGCAATTCAAATTTTGTTAAAACTTTTTAATGAAGCATTTATAGACCTTTTTCGTATGACAATACAAATGTGTGTATACAATAATATATATATATAGCTCATGTCGGGTTCACATTATGATTAGGGTTAGGAGCGTGTAACAAACCTTCATTTGGATTAGACATTGTTGTTGTGCAATAGAGAAGATATTTACTAGTACAAATATGATTATTAGTACAAGTGTGGATATTGCAGAATTGACAGATAACTGCGGTGATTAGACAATGGTCTTAGGTTCGATAACGAATCCGCAGTCAACGGGATAACAAATGTACTTTCTTCCAAAGTCGAAGTCGGACTCGATCTACTTGTCTATGGTACAAGTATTACTAAACTAACCCTTTGTTAAAACGTAAAATACTCACCGACCGTAAAGACGCTATGTAACTCGCTAATGAGACCTCACGAGAGAATGACTTTCCGTCTCGATGATGCTGCAGAGGAAAACTATGATGGGGTATGTTTAAGGACACGAGATCATCGGATTCGTCAACAAAGGGCTTCGTTCGGAAAGTGAGGGAAATTGACGTTGCTGTTAATTGGTCAATTTCCATGTTAGTAGTTAGAGAGGGATGCTAGCTGCTCTTGAGGGAAAGTTGCTAGTAAGAAGCGTCGTTCGTGGAAAAAATAGATTTCCCCTATCTTCCCATAATTGGAACAAAGACTGTTTGTCTGTTTAAAGGATTTTAATTCTTTAAATCTTAAGATTTGTAACGGATCCTCCTGCTAGCTGAACATGTACTGTGGAGATGCGTCGACATCTGGTAATCATCTGCGTGTGGCGAGCCACGGGACAGGAACCATTGGAATGTTTACTGTCTAGTGCCGCTACAACTATTTCTTTTTAAGGAGAGCTATAATAATATAGGATAATATGGGGTAATAACTCCATACCTTTGTTAGACAAAGCGTTCATCCCTTGACCACGTCTATGTTCGGCGACTGGTTGTCGCCTCGAGCCTAACCTCAATATCACAAATCTCGAACAAATACAACAAATACAATCGGATTGAATGACGGCAATTGCTTAATTACGGCCATGGCAGAATTTAGATCAAAGTGTTAAGAGATTTTCCCAAAATTCCAAAGGAAAGGTTCCGGTGTCCTTTCATCTCCGACTTATATATATATATATATATATATATATATATATATATATATATGCATATAACGCACAAGTCACTGATACGGTTATCAACGTCCACCACAAACCGCTGTATCTAGAAGTGTAAAATTTGGATAGCATACTTCTTTTATGATTAGACATGGGATAAGAAAGAAATTTTGGAAATATGGACCCTAGAGGAGTAGAAAGGAGGTAAATTCATTTTTCAAGGATACCCCTATTCCACAAATTGCTAACGTCGGGGACTTGAAATTCGACATAAAAACTTCTCATTAAAAATAAATAAACACGTGTTTTCGAAATTCAATCCTTACTGAGGTGAAAAAGGGGTAAACTGTATATGTATATACCGTATATAATAACTGTATCTGTATATCCAAAAGCTGGAGATTTAGGATTTGACAAACATACTCGTTATTAAAAATAAACAAACATATATTTAAGCGTTTTTGGAAACTTAAATTCTAAATGGTGTTGAAACAGAGGACAATAAACATAAATTGTCATAAAACTAAATACTGTGCAGGTAAAGTGGCGGCCGGGCGGCTAGTACATAAATATATTAAATCAAGTTTTCTTACCATTTGCAAACACTGAAATGTTAAACATTTCAAAAGCATATGGTATAAGCGAACGAACTGTTATTCTATGCAATTAGCTTCACCATGGCATTCTCTCTTCGTTAGTTTCCAGATCTTAGTCCAATCAAAATATTATGAATTGATGTAAATGAACATATTAAAGATAAAAAAATAAAAGATTCAAATACCGTTATTGAGGAAAAACGAAATGTTTAATTGACCGTTATTAACGTTTAATCGAATTCAAATCACGTCGTTACGATAAGATTGCATTTGCCAAAAAGGAAGAGCAACTCGATGTTATTAAAACGTTTACTGCGGTGACTTTTTGAAAGAATTTTCCTATTTATCGGTACGAGACTATTGTAACCCCATTCGCATTTCGACATATACTTCGTATTTAACTTTTGTATTTAAAAAATTTGTGTAGTAATATCTGTTGATAACGAGAAGCATTGTTCCATTCATAGCGATACGAGATAAATAATCCCCGTACAACATCCCAGTACGTCTTTTGCATTATGGTATAACTAAGTTCCGTAGAATTTTTTCACTATATTATGTTACTTTACTATGCAAAGGTTCAATTAATATTTATTAGTATTTACATCGTTGCGAAGAGTAGAAAAATGACTGAAATATTAGCTTCGCAAATAGGGGAAGTCCACTGAAAAAGAAGCCGTCCAGGAGGTAGGTTCGTTACGGGGCCTATATGTCCCGTACCGCAGTGAACGTATTAACAACATTTTATATTCAATTATTTAATTAATTTACCCTATATTAATAGTATTTCTGTGGTTTTAAGCAGCTGTTGACCAAGATTCTCTGTAATGTAAAATTATGAATGTACGAAAGTGTGTATTTGAGAGGGACGTAGTTGATATTGGTCGAGAATTTTATAGTTTTGTTAGCGCAAAGTGGAAACAAGATTCGTCGTTCATAATGAACGAATGTAAGTAAAATTATTGTCTTCCTAATTGTTATTTCTTAAGTACAAATTAAAAATTGTAGGCATAGCTAATAATTTAATTGTTTCAATTTTTGCACTACTTGAACTTCATAAGTATGTAAGAATAAGTATTTTATTTAAATACCAATAACGTTTCGAGCATCTCAGATTGGCCAGAGTATTCCCTTTATTCTATCTTTATTCTATCTTTACTCTATCGTACATATCTATATTCTCGGAATCGCTCTTCTTTTTACTTTAGCCTTAGATATCTCATTTCTTTCATTCGATCCTCAGTCACTTGTTATTCACGTTTATCATATGTTAACTGTACTCTTACTCACGATATCACGAAGCATTAACTTACTTTTAATAAGATGACGTTACGAAACCTCTGTTGTTTGGATAATAATAATAAGCAATAGCAAATACGTATTCGACTTTCGGATACGATGCTCAAATAAGAGAGATTTCGGATAATGAAGCATTAGAATAATGTGTGATCGGATAAGAAAGAAAAGCTTTAGTTGATTTTTATTTTATTTTGAGCAATAAAATATCCTAACTACCTGCAGATTCCATTGGTACTACGATTTACAGCCTTTGGTACAGTCTGCCAATTCATTATAAGTATCTTTTAATTAATCAAATTAAATTTTGAACACCTGATACTTACAGTTAGGATAATAGTGCTTTTCTTTGGAATAGCTAAAAAATTATTATATTAGTGTTAGTAGCCGCTGCATTGGGTTACTAGTAGATTTAAAGTAATGCTATGATTACTTTTATTTACGATTACTTAGGTTACTTTTATGAAACGAAAATCTTAAGCTATATATACATATATTGGCGCCATGTAAGTGACATATGTCACATTTCTTAGTCATATTTTCACAAAAGAACAAAACAAAAAATGAATTTCGAAAATTATCTTATCTTCTTCTTATCTGATTGTTAATCGTCTAATTGATTTTTGTCTACTGATTTGCCCACATAATGGTTGATAACGAAATTAAGTAGGTATTCAAACGAAAACGGTGTAAATATTGTTAATTACATGGTAAACAAAAAGACATCATACGCTTGTAAGAATTCTCAGGCAGGATATTGTCTTGGAAATTGTTTGAAAAAACTTCATTACGATGTGCGATGATTTAAAAATTTACATGTCTAATATTTAATAATTAATAATTACAGTTAAATAACAAAAAATAATTAATAATTAATTTTATTCGCCTAAATATTTTGTAAAGCTTCATCCCTTTTATATATTTTTTATTACAACAAAATGATAGCCTCATTTGTGAAACAAATATGCATTACTTTTGGACGCATATATTGCGTCGTCTTTCATTGTATGAAAGTAAATAAATTAATTATTAATCGACGATACTGCTGACGCATCATATGCATTTAAACAGTACATATTAGAACGATAAATAAAATAGTGACCAGCGATGTCGATAATTAAAGAACGACATTTTTAATAACGAAAAAAGTATACGATATAAACTATTAAACAAAATAGAAAATACGTAATATAGAATAATTACTGCTACGTATATCTGTAGATCCGATAATCAATATTTGTAATTGTACTAACAAGTTATCTAATCACATATTCATAATACAATTTTTTGTTTTAATTAAAATCGAGTAGTAATGAATGTCCTTTTATATTTAACTAATAATTTGTTTAATTTTGCAGACTGCACAAATATGTTTAATGAAACGGGGTAATACAAAATATTATTTCACAATTTAATTATCGAGTAATATTTCATATTATTTGCGTTATTTGCATTATTACATTACAATTCGACGCAAAAAGTATTCACGAAATGGTAGAGGAAATCGAGAGTAATAACGAGAATGATCGAGAGTACACTAGAGCCCCTCTTATCCGGATAACCATTATCCGAATAGTCTAATATCTGAACGTTCTACAATACCTACCTGTACCCACAATACCTATAACGTATTTATCCGAACATAATATTTCAGGTTACCTTGTTTCGGATGCCCTTTTCTATTTTAAATGTGTCCATATTTTATTAGCAGTGACATATAATGTATTCTTTCCTTTATTCGATTGAGTGAATTCTGATTATAAGAGTTTGGTATGGAACTTGAATTGGTTTGATATGACGCTTGAATTTCGATTGAAAAATTCGAAAGTGGTGTAAGTGGAATAGAAATAGCAAAAATGTATGCAAAAGAACGCAATCCTATGCAGTTACTTATGTTGAAAAAATTATGTGACTCAGCAGCAAAAACGATATGGGACACATAAGTATTTAAAGAAACTACCAAGTAATCTTAATCTGTATTTGAATAAATGAGAAATTTCATATTAGAAAATTAATTGTTCTATCATTCGAAATTCCATTATCCGAAAAGTTCTGTCCCCCTACTAGTTCGGATAGGGGAAGCTCAACCGTAACAATAAGCTTCAATGATATATCTTCGTTAATCGATTTTCATACAATGACTTGTATTAACTTTAGAATGAGTTGAAACTTTCCACACAAGCTACGTAATATAGAAAATAGGATATAAGTTATGAAAAATCAAGTATAATCGTGTTTTGAATGTATGGAGCTTGTTATATAACGATATATCGTTATATTAAATTTTCATACTAATTATTCTATAATATTTTAATCCGTTGTACAGCGGTAATTGCAATAACAAACAAATACGCTATATAAAGGAAGAAACTAAAATATTTGTTTAAAATTCTGCAGGAAGCAACGTGTCTGGGTAGTATGCGAAAGGATGTCTGCGTTGTGTGTGGATTTCCAATTTTCCTAGCGGAAAAACTGGTCCTCGCCCATGTTGCGTATCATCGTACTTGCTTTCGCTGCGCTCGATGTAATAATCAGTTAACTATTGGTAATTATTATGAAACCGAAGAAGGGCAATATTGCTGTGAAACCTGTCCGGATGAAGATATTCCAGTACAAATAACGCAAAGTTATGACTATCCTACATTTAGCGAAATTGAAAAGAATAACATTGATTCCAGTTGTCAGCAATTTTTTAGTAATAACGAAAACATAAATAAAAAACCGTTTAGTCGTAATTCTATCGAGCGGATGGATCACGAATCGATGGATCGCGTTGTTATTCCTGATTTAATAGCGCAAACTTCTCGATTACGGCTCAATTTCATATCGAATCAACTATTTCCGGAAAATGATGAACAGATTTCTCTTGATAATATGCATATAAGTGAAAATCGAAGTAGCATCGAGGGAGAAAATACAAATTTAAAGACAGAAAGCAGAAATTTAGTATACCCATTTAATACCGAGTTCGAAAAACAAAGTAAACTCGAAGAAGAAAATAAACTCAATCGTGTTGTCACTTGTTTAAAACTAGAACCTGATAATGACGGGCTGTTGTTAAACACAAACGTCGATGATTACGTCCATGAACGATTAAACATTGATAAACACGAACAGGATCAAACTTCTGTAGCTTCGCTTCATAATGTAATTAAGGAAACAAGAGCATCTCATAGCAACGACAAAGAATTATCGGATGAGACTAGTTCTGAGAGCAGTTATTCTATAGTTGAAAAAAGATGTAGAATGTTTGAAAAGAAAAAAGATGATATCGAAAGGATTAAGCTTAAAAATCATGATAGTGAAGCATTAAAATTCAAGATACAAACTAAAAGGCATAGGACTAAAAGTATAGGAAACAGTGAAAGTCCGATAATAAATCCAGATACGACAATGCAGGAAACAGGCATCGGTCAAGATAACGCTCGAAAATATAATGCAGAAAGCTTCGATAAAGACAGTTCGACACAGATTGCTCCTTTCGAGTTATTATCGTCGCGTGTATCGAAAGTTAATAAAACTTTATCAATTCCTTTGGATACAGAAAGTATCGAACATCGTACATCTACGATTGCGAACGATATTAATGCAACGAACGTAATATGCTCTAATTTTAGCGAAGATTATCCTGAAGATTTAAACCCCTTTAAAAGTGATGAAGAACAGGAGGAGCCGGAGGAGCCGGAGGAGCCGGAGGAGACGGAGGAGACGGAGGAGACGGAGGAGACGGAGGAGGCGGAGGAGATGGAAGAAGAAAAAGAAAAAGAAGAAGAAGAAGAGGATGAAGACGAAGAAGGAATTACTGATAAATCCGTGACAACTATGAACAGTTTAGTAACTACCAGAGATCTAACAAATCCTTTTGAAAATGCAGAAGAAACGGAAAAGAAGGAAGTTATTCTACCAATACCAGCTACGAGAAGTAATTTTAAAAGTGGTAAAGCTAACCAACATTTCGTAGAAGGATCGACAAAACGACGTTTAGCCGCACCACAGATTAATCTAAATCCCTTTTGGAGCGACGAAGAAGATCACGATAGCGATTTGGAGTTCAAGGAGAGAACATCTGAGATTATGCCTACTCCTAAACCACGCACAATTAAGTATGTATAAAAATTAAAAATTTGTTAAACTAAACTTTTCATTGTTGCAGCGTGCTAACAATGTTGAATTGAAAAAATAATAGACGAATTTCGTTAGTTTATCCAGCACAAATTCGATGTAGGTAGATACCTGTAGGTATCTATTTAGGTGACAGATACATTACGCGTTGATCATTTTGTAATCATAGCAAGACAGAAACGTGCTTCCTCCTAATACAAATCTATATTCTTACAATGAATCATGAAATTATATTGCAATACCGTATATTAAGTATAACGTATGAGAAGCCATATGTTTCCTTTCACTTTTATCATTGTTATAGCCATATATCAGATAATATTTCTATTTCTAGTCGCGAAACTTCGTACCGTCGAACACAATTTCGTACTCAAGTCGATCCTACTCGTTTTTGCCCGAAAAAAATATTACCAAGTCCCCGAAATACAATTCATATATGTCTAAATAAGAAATAAATAAAATAGAAATTATTTCATACTTTTTAGCGCATTTCGAAGTAGGTAATACTTTTTTGGCAAAAGATCTTTTCTGATTTAACGGAACTCGCGTGATAGTTATTGTCGCGTTATACAAATTTCTACAAAACCGAAACACTTCAAGATGTTGATGTTTTTTAAACTTTGTTTTGTCTCAAAAGGTAGTTTATATACAGGATATATATATTTTGTTTTGTTGTAGGCACAACGAGCAAAGCCCAAGTAAAAATGGACGAAAATCGAGCGACACTCGTGATTATTTATCCATATCAAATAATTGCTTAAGAAGCCCAGAATCAGGGATACGTACAGGAGGAGCTTATAGGAAAAAGAAACCAGCACCGTTACCACCAAATAAGAAGGAATGTGTTTCTGATCAGCGCACATCTTCAATGTCTAAACTACAATGCAGTTCTGCCGAATATCGCGTAATTTATGACCACAATCTTTTATAATTTACAATACTCGCGTAAAAATTTATTCCATCGTTTATACAGACTATTACGTTCCATGTGAAAAATATAACGAACGATAGCTAAAAATATCGAATTTTTTGTTATTAGGATTCACCTTCGCATAAAACATTTAAAACACGTAAGCCAAGACCAGCTCCACCACCACCAATTCCAGTGTCAACTGGTTTTCAAGAGTGCCCTATGAATAAATCACACGATGCCAATGTAGAATATAACATATGGGAAGATGAAAAGACTAATAAAGACGAAACAAATAGAAACAGACAGAGTTTTCCACACATTACATGCGAGGAAACTTTTCATTGTAGATCATATTTAGACAAAAGTATGGAAGGAAAATGGAAAAGGAAGAAAGGACCTGCTCCACCTTGTCCAATACCACATAGAAGAAAGGTAAGTGGAAACTTATTCATTTATTTTACACCTGTTGTGGCATCCGTTAAATCGGACGACCGCAATTGTAAATTGCGTCGTAGCTGCAATTGTACATATATTCGAGGCCACTTTGTTTTCTTTAAAACCGATCGCGCCTCGACCGTTCTGTACACCGAACATCGTTCTCACACACGCTTCAACACACTTCAAACAACCAAGAAGTGTATATTATATATAGTTGTATAACCGTAGTATAGTTAATAGTTATAAATCTTCGTGTCGCGTATTGTGCCCATCGTATCATAAAGAACCTTGTTACCTGAACAGTCAGTCCTGCCAACATTTCTTTTCTCACCGTTTGAAATAACATCAACATAATTGACAACATAAATAAAAATAAGCTTCTTGGCCATTTTAGATAAAAGTAATGTCTCTTAAGGATGTTAAGTTGGAGTTAGATGAAATAGAATTGCAACAACAAGGCTTAGAAAAGCAAGGTGTCCGATTGGAACAATTGATAAGAAGTAAATGTGAATCTGGATCACAGATTAGCGGTAAATATATTTGTTGTACCCAAATCTCTCCATTAAGGAAAGGAAAAATAATTCCGATGAATAATCCAATTTGAATGTCAACATTTCGGAAGCGTATAAGAAACCGGTAAATGAAGAAAAAATGTCCTTTAGAGATTTGCACGCATATGCTCTATTTTGGAATAAATCGCGAATAAAGAAACAAATAAGTCTTCGCTTCTTCATTTATTTATACTTATTTATACTTCTTTATTCGTGCTATCGTCCATTTAATGAAGATATCGTTCAAAATGGTACCCTCTTGCAGCAATGCACGCGATACATCTAACATTGATAGCTCTAAATTGTAGCTAAACATCGCTTTAGTAATATTTGGTGCACCGCAGTCACGATTCGATTTTTCAGAACAAATGAGCCTAAATAAATAAGTGAAAAAACCGAAACATTTTTGTTTCTTTTCTCACTCTCGCGATTTTCCCCAAAATGATGCATAAACGAGCAAATCTCTAAAGGACGATATTTTCTTAGTTTGTCGGTCCCTTGCATGGTATCCTGTAGTTTTCACATTTAGATTGGGGGCACCCTCCTAAATATGGACGATTATACTTTGTATAAAATATAATAATAATAATATCTTATATATTTATAATTTTCTTCTACAATACTACATACATAATATTATAAACACTACAGATATTTCCCTTGGAACAGATGTAGAAGAATTAGTCTTAGAGTTATTTACTTTAGTAAATGAAAAGAATGAGTTATTTAGACGACAAGCCGAATTAATGTTACTCCGAAGACAGCAGAGATTAGAAGAAGAACATGCTGAAGTGGAATACCAAATTCGATGCTTAATGGCACAAAATGAATCGACTAAAACGGATTTTGATAAACAAAGAGAAGAAGCGTTGATACAAAGGTTTAAGTTCAGCCTTCTTTCTTTTTTCTAACAGCTATTCGTAAATGATAGAAAAGTGCAATGAAAGCTTAATATTTTTATCGATAGATTGATAGAAATTGTTGAAAGACGAAATGAAATTGTTGACTGCTTGGAGATGGATCGTCGCAGAGAAATAGAAGAAGATCGGAGTATACATCGTCACATGGACTTATTTGCTGGCAAGTACAAGTATAATGAAATGAAAGTACCTATTACTGATCTATCTTAATAAAGAAAATTATATTGTTCATTGTTTAATAGCTAAAAACAAAAACGATTTATCATGCAATGATATGGATACAACCGAAAAGAAGAAAAGAAAACAAAACAAATTAAAGGAGAAAATAAAAGAGAAGAGACTGAAAAGAATATTGAAGAAGGATGTTGATAAGGATGTAGATGAAATGGAGTTGACACTAAAACGTCATACTAAGCGAAAATGGTTTTAATTTATTTCGATACTTTACTTTTAATTACTTTGATATTCCAATCTAATACTTTAAGTAAACGTTACTGTGTGTAACTCGCTAGAAAATGCTACCTCGAATTTCTGATTCAAAGATTCTTTAAAATAACGTTCCAAATGAAAACGCGTGCCTATGATTGCACACGGAGCGATATCTCGAAATGTTTGATCTAACAAATTTTTATTTAGATAAGATTGTATATTCTTTATGTATATCACATCATGTATACTGTTTGTATAAAATTATCAATTTAAATAAAATTATCAAATAATCTGAAAAATGAAAACATGATCGAATGAAACAGCAGCTGTTATTATTAAACGACTCGACTTTGGCATTGTTTGGATACAGCCACAATAACGAAGGATTCCTCGCATAATCGTTTACGTACATTTATTGTGCGTTTGGTTTCGAAAAAGTGTAATATTACGTTTGCTGTTGTAGACGAAAGAGTATTATGTCGTTTATATTATGAGTATCATGTAACGTTAGACATTTAGGTTTTAGTAGTTGTATTAATGAAAAACTTTATTTCCAAACGTTTTATTACAACAAAAATTAGAAATATGTATCAACTCATATGCGCACGATCAAGAGATATTATGGATTATGTATATCATTTTGAAAACGTTGAATCGATTGTTTAGAATTAAGCAGAGGTTATATAAAAACACTTGTCTTGTCTCGGACGCTTAATCTTTCGTTTTAGCATTCAAGCGATGCGTTTTGATAGTCATAAATGATTTCACGTCATTATACAATATTTTGAAAATGAAGGGATAAGAAATTGATATACTTTTCGAAGTTTGTTCGTTGAAACCTGAAACGATTCTTTAAAACAGAAAGAAATTCTCGTTCTATGTATAGTCACTGTTGGAAATATAGCGATGTCTTAAAATTTGTGAAGCAGTAAATGTCATATATTTTGACCAATACAACGATGACTTCAAAAATTTTGGGTGAAATAATAGAAGGACGTTAAAAGTTACCGCTGTAGGATCAATCAATACCGTCTATGACTTCGTTATTTCTTTATCAATGGAAATACCATCTGTAATCTATTCGCTTTATCTATTCACTTTACTAAAACTGTTTGAAGTGAAATAGATTATTGTATTTAAGGGGTTTGGTCAAACGAATATATTTTGTTTTTTTAACACTATATTTTCTAAAATATTAAAGTAACCTTGAACTTTTTAAATGATACCGCATATTTTTCACAATATTAATCGATCCAGTTGGATATTCTCTAGAAAAAGATATTAAACTATTTAACCGAAAAACCATTAGTTTAGCACATATTTTAACTTTAACTTCTCAGAATTAGTATATGAAAGATAAGGGAGGACGCGAAGCGGTATTCTTGTACAATATTTACCTTGTCTTGATCTTTCATACGTTAATTTTGATAGCATCTTGGCAAGGTATAAAAAAAAGTTCACAAATTTTTAACACTTCTGTATGAGATTCAAGACTATTTATTTGATTTAAAATATTCTACCTATTTGAGAGAAGAAATAAAAATTTTAAAGCTTCCTATATTTAAACTCTTTTTTAAAAAATACCTTTAAGTTGTAAAATTGATCAAGATATCTTACATCACTCACAAATATATTTTTAAAAGCAAGAAATGCTGGAATTCTCAATTTCTTCGCAGACCGGGGGCTATATAGCCCCCCATACTATTTTAGTATCACATGCGACATTATCGGTTCAGTATAGAATAAGATACCAGCGCTACTTATGAACGAATGGTAGGAATAATAATTAAATCAGTGAGCGATATACTCATAATCAAGATCGATCTATATTCTATCAGAGAGGAAATGAGGAAATGCTCACGTCCGTGGTTTTAGTTGTTTCACAGTGCTGCACAGGTGCTGCACCATACGGCCAAGTGCTGAGTTTAAGTAAAATTAGCATGTGCAAGAACCTATAAAATTAGGAATTGTATATATGTATATATAAAACTAGAGAAAATAAATATCAACTTTTCCATAGAACCGTACAATTAAATAGGTTCTTGTAGCGTACAACTCCATAATTTCATGTCTATGTTGGTATGCAAACAAACAGGGCAGATCCCTAATATTATAGGTTCTTGTACATGCTAATGTCAAGTAAACTCAGCATTTCGTCGTATGGTGCAGCACCTATACTATGATACAACACTAGAAGTACGGGCGTGGGCACTCTCATTTCCTCTGTTACTTTTAATGTCATCGCACGCGTATCTGTGCCTTTAGGATGACGATATCTCTAACGATGGTCAACCGCCGTCCAATCATTTATGATCTTTATGTTATAGGACCTTTAGGTTCTAGAACATATTAAGTTACAAATTTTTATTAAATTGTGTGCGAAAACTTGAATAAGTCATTAAATTAATTTCAAATAATAGAATATCTTTTTTCATTTTTAAAAATGCTTTCATTAAAGAATTGGATATAAAATAAAAATTTATTTGTAATACTTGGATGATATAAATAGCCTTTTATACTTAAAAAATGATTATTTAAGAATTATTATTTGAACTTAAATTTATAGTTTAAAAATGTTAGGAATCGGGAAATAAAATAAAGAATCAAATTTTATTCCCCGCTAATGAATAAGTAGTACGCAATCTGCGATATACTTTGATATTTCCTTTCAATCCTACTATTACTTTGTGTATAATTCGAAGTTTTTTCATTCGTTACAACAATTTGAGATATTAATGTATGTATTTTTTTTTCGATTCATTTGTTGTTTCTTTATATACATTTTCATTCACCTTTAACGTATTTATCTCAAGGTGAAGTTCGTCGCGTTCTTTCAAAATTTCTGCATTACTTGTAAATTAGATAATTCATTATTATTCTCTTATATCAACTCTAACACAAATCAGAGAACTTACTGTCTTAGGAACAGTGCTGGGACGTGGGGAGTAGGATCAAATTCACATGTACTCTCGTTTGTGGATGTACTTACTTAGTTATCGGCTCCACTAAATATTAAAATTAATACGATAATGATAAAAATATACACGTTTTAAGTTTATCTTATAATTTATAATTTTTACATCTCGTCTGTGCTAACTCTAACAGTAAACTGCTAATAGATTAAATTTGTTGTCTGTAAAGCATAATTTGTAAAATTATGAAAATAGGAATTAATTATTATAAACTTTTTTGTTCCATATTACATAAATGTATTATTGATATTTTACATCTTATAAACAGATCTTATAACATATTCGTTATTAATTTACAATTTAACCTCTTTCAGAATTTGTATGATATTTCACAAACATGACATCGCTTTTAAAAAGCCTTAATGGATTTCAACTGTTTAGTAGACACTTAAAACAAAGGTATTAAGTTAGAATAATATGTTTATTATGTTACTTGTAATAACTTACTTTAATGTTTTTGTAAAATAAATTAGTTTTTACTAGTACAATTATTTTAGCCTCAACGTGATATCTGTTCCTGCTCGTGGTAAATTACAAAATCCTCCACCAAAGAAACGTCATCCAGAGTGGCTACCAAAACCAACACGTACAGTATGTATTTGAAATAGATAAATAACATTTTTATTTTTTACTGTTTCGCAAATACTCTATATTATCATTTTTTATATTAGCGTTATAATGAAGAACTTTCTCCAGAAAACAAAGAATTTCTCTCTGAATTTATATCAGCCAATAATGGTCTGCTCGATGTACAAAAATCTCCATTAAATACAGAACTTGTTCAGTCAGCAACATGGACTCCAGGCTCTAAACGTACTGGTTTAATTGGGAAAAAGATAGGAGTATATCCAATGTGGTTGAAAAATGGTAAAAAAGTAACGACAACGCTAATACAGGTATTTTCTAATATAGTAAATATACTATAATAATAATTATATGAAGTACATTCTGATTTTTGATTATAAGCTCATATATCTAATTTCTTAATAGATTGTAGATAATGAAGTTGTAAAATATATGCCACCTGAAGAATTCAATCCAGTTAAGCGCACTAAACATTTACAACCTAAAGTAAAAAATGGTTGCCTTGTATTAGGTGCAGTAAATATTGATCCGCAGCTAGTATGTTATATTTCCTATATCTCTTAATATTTATCTAAGTTTTCTGAATATAATGTTTGTATTATCAATTTGTACAGCTTACTAAGGAATATTATGGAATATTTAATGCAGCTGGAGTTACACCAAAAAAAACACTAATGAGATTTGTAGTTTCACCAAATGCTGCTCTTCAACCAGGAACTCCTTTGTGTGCAGCTCATTTTAAACCAGGAGAATTTATTGATATTCGAGGAAAAACGTAAATCTCATTTACTAGTACTCTCTTTTTTATACATGATGTGTATAATATGTAATCTATTGCATTGTTCTTTAAAAACATAGTATAGATCGTGGTTTTCAAGGTGTCATGAAAAGGTGGGGCTTTAAAGGTATGCCTGCTTCTCATGGTGTAACTAAAACGCATAGAAGACCAGGCAATATAGGCTCAGGAGGAACAAAGGCTAGGGTAATGCCAGGTACTAAAATGCCTGGACATATGGGAAATCGTTGGCGTATTCTCAAAGGTGTAAAGGTAATTCATCATTTTTACTTAGCACACATCTATTACATTTATGATCTATTATTCGTCTTTCTTTTGGTTGCAAATATATTTATTTAAAGACATTTTTTTTATATATTTATTACTTTTTGTTATTATGAAATATCATATATGATACAAGTAAAACAACAATTCAAAATAGGGTATAATCTTTTTTCTTATTATTTCTTTTTTATGTATCACAATATATTAAACAGTACAATTGAATCTTTATTTTTCCATCGAACCACATCATTTTTTGTTTTGTTTTCAATTGTAGAATTAGAGTGAATGGTCAAGATGATCTATCAGTATAATAGCTATATCAAATTATTGTTTATACATATATTTTATATATGAACACTATTTGTTGTAAATATTTTTTCCAAGTTTTATACAAAGATAGTGCATATTTATTTCTTTTTTTGTAGTTTTACAAAAAAAAAGATATTCGTGAAGTTGAAAATCTATAACTACAAGAATGTACTCAATGTTTTCATTTATCTTAAATAAAATTAGTTAAAAATTATGCATAGCATCTCAGCTCAATCTTTTGTAACTCTCATGTAAGGAATCCAGAATTACTTTCCATATAAAATGTGTTTAGTATAGAAGTAAGATACATTGAATTCTGAAATGTTTATATGAAATATTTGAGAATGTAGATATTTATGATGAAACATTTGAAGATTATCTCCTTACATCATTCAGTAGTTACAAAACGTCAATTCTTCAAAACTATATTACTTTCGAAAGGAAGATACATTATACAGCAGTGGCACTTTAAAATTATTTTACAACAGCTAGTGAAAAACATATATTTACAATTAGTCAAACTTATATAATTCATTTATCATTTATTTTAAAATTATAGTTTGTAATGTAAATAATATAGAAAATTTGCAAGAATGATAAATTGTGCTAGGAATATACTAACGACATAATGTTACACAATGTGTAATAACTTTTTCCCTTAACACTCTGATATTAGAGTGTATGATATTAGCAAAAAATGAAAGAACTATTAGTTATTAATAATAGTTTTTAATCTAATGGAAACTCTCAAACATAGAATTAAAAAATTTAATTAATTTCCTTATAGCATTATTTAAAAACATGCCTCAGTTATATAACTATATTCAAAAATTTCACAATTATTTTAAATCAGCAAATGAAAAGAATTATAAATAATAAAATAATATTAATCTGTCACAATTGCAATAGCAATAATTGTAAATAAATTTGTTGTTAAGATCCACTTTTTAGAAAGAATCCATCAGAATTAGATTAATAAATAATTACAACGATGTAAATATGTTGAAAGATTATTAACAATTATATGTAATGGCTTCAGATCACTGTTAAACTTTTGTGTGTATGTTGCAGATACTACGAATAAACACTAAATATAATGTAATTTGGGTATTAGGTCATAACGTCCCAGGAGAGATAAATACCATGTGTTATTTGTATGATACGATTTTACCTACTAAAAAAAATACGTCACCACATTTTCCTACATATTTACCGAATAATGAAAACACAAATGTACTTCCCGAAGAACTTTATGCGGATGATGTTCACCCATTTAGTGACCCCACTATTGAATATCAACCAAAATCGTAATTGTAATAACGTAGTAAATAAAAAAAGTACTTTATAATAAGAGGACATATATTATGAAAATATTTAAATCTCTTCAAATTTCTAGATAACCTTATTCGCGCAATCGAAAGTCTAGGCAAAGATTAGCAATTAACGTTGCCGCGTTTATTAGACAGTTTTACTGTTTATCCTCTTCCCCTTACAAAAATAATTCATAGACGTGAATTAAGCTAATAAAGAGTAGTCAATTGACTTATTTATTTAGTAATCAATGTTATTATAAATTTAACATGCCTAAAATATACACAAATTATTTTATAAACGTAACATCACTAACCAAGACTCATCTCAAGTTAGAGTGGAGAGCAGCATGATCAAACAATAAAAAGGATCTTTTCCTCGTTGCTCTTCAATTTAGAGAGCAAGTTAATTAATTTACTAGAATAATTTAGTCAATATGATGCATGTCATTAGCTGCATTCGGTTAAGTACCGCTCCACCAATGATTTTAGTATGCGCAATCAGAAAGGGGAAAAGCTAACATATAGTTCGTTAAAAGAATCAAAAAGAAAAGAACACAGATTCTTATCTCAATAAGAAACTCTTTTGCTCTATGGCTTTATCCTTGTTTTGTTCTAATTTCTCTTTTTTGGGGGGAGGGGGGGGAGAGGAAGAGGGCAAAACATTGGCCAGTCATAATTACAGTTTTAAATTTGCAAAACCAAACATGATCCTTGATTTGATAACGGCATATTGAAATTGCCACATAAGAATATAAAAGGGTAAGTAGAATGACTCCATAACAGAGTTTGTCGGGGGACGGCACGATCAGATAAGAAATAATAGAGGCCCTCTCAGAACTTAAAACCTTCGTTCGAAATGCTCGTCGTCTGATCGAATTCAAATGTTGATTCCACAACTTGTGGCTCCAGATTCGTATCATTTGTCTAAAAGAATCATAAATTATTTTTTCTGTGTTAAAAACATCACAATAAAATCTAATCATTAATTATGAAAATAGAATAAGTACATACTTCTTCTGAAAAGTATTGCTCAATAATTTCGTACGCTAATTTATAAATATCTATGTTGTCGTGATTTTGCAATGATTCAATCTTATCCAAACCTACAAAAACACACAAATTTCATAATATAAATTAATATACTTTAAAATAATGTTGTACATGGCATTAAATGCTACAAAGGCTAACCTGAACATTCTTCAATCATATTGGCCAACTGTTCAACTTGTGGTCCAGCAAGTTTGAGCATATTGTGTATACCGTCTAAAACAACTTGTACAACTTGAGTATCTTTACAGTCAAGAAGATTACAGAAAGGTGCGATAACGCCTTCTTGTATCATCCGCGCAACCTGTTCTTCATTGCCACTTATTGTTAAATTGCTGATTGCCCACGCTGCTTCTTTTTGTGTTTGGAATTCACCCTGATAAAAAAGGTAAATATATAATGGTAACATCGATGAAAGTTAACAAATTTCGATAATTTTAATAAAAATATCTTCTTACATTCATTAAATTGTGAATAATGAGAGGCAGTAATCCAGCATCTATAACTGCTTGAACCTGAGATTGATTGCCAGCAGTTACATTTGAAAGGAACCAAACTGCTTCTTTACAAATTTTCTCCCTCTGATGAGTTAATAAATTGGGAAAATATGAAAGTGCATCACAATTTAGTACAATTTGCGTTTGTTCGTCTGTACCCGTTACAATATTACCAACTGCTCTCAAAGCAGCCGTTTGCACCTTAACTTCTTTGTGCGAGAGAAGTGGTATAAGACGAGGCACTACACCACTATCTATAACCATTTGAATTTGTTCATTACCACCATCAGTCAAATAGCTCACTGCCCATATTGTATCGACAAGAATCTACAATTTATTTTGAATATAATAAATTGTTTATAACTACATGTAATTACTAGTATATTAAATGTCTAACTTACGTTGATATCTGTATGATGAATAAGTACGTTAAGAGCAGGTAAAAGTTCCTCAATAGTTTTAACAGGTGGCGGTGGATCTTTATTCCTACATAAATTTACGATTACCCAAGTTACATTACGTAAAAAAGTAATTGGTATATCTGGCTTAATAAACGTTAACAATGGCTGTACAACACCGAGCTTGATAACATAATCCCTAGACAGAGGACCATCCCCAATAATATTTCCTACAATAAAAAAGATCATCAATACCACATGACAGTATTGTTTACTTTAATTTACTTACCTAAAGCCCATACAGCTTGCTCACAGACATTCTGTTGACTTGAAAGTAACAAATGCAAGAAGTGTGGAACTGCACCAGCAGCTACAACTGCTTGCGTCTGAGGTGAAGTTCCACTTGCAATGTTTGTTAAAGCCCATGCTGCTTCAAATTGCAGTGACGGACTGGAAAGCAAATTATATTAATGTTTAATAATAATAAAAATGCAAACGATAAAAGTTTATTGCCATTGAAAACGTAATATTATATACAAGCTTTTAAGAGAAACTTTTATGTACATATTTCGTTCTATTCCTATCTTAAAAGCAAAAGACAATTTCTAAACCTATGAAATTTCTAAACCTATAAAATCTTACACAACCAGTAAATATAATTTTACTCTCATAAAAAATAATATACTAAGTAATATTATAAATTAGGATTATAATCAAGGTCATAATTAACACTTTGTATATACACAAAGCCATTCACTATCATACCTATTGTGCTGTTGAAGACATTTAACTAAAATTGGTAAAATGCCACTTTCAATTAATCGATCAATCGGTGGATTACGATCTGATGATAGTAACTTTCTTGCTTGTTGTACAGCTTGTAATTTAACAGCTGGATCTGAATTATCAGCTTTCGACACTAATTCCTTTAAATCGATTTTTGATAAATCAATGTTATTTTTATCAATATCTTCTTCATCTGGAAAAGGATATTGTTACATCACTGACACTTAATATTCAATCTTTTAAAAAGTTTACCTATTAAATCCGTAATAGGCACATTTCTTCGTTTCTGTAAAGTCTCATCACGTTTGTTTTTACGTAACTCCACTGTTGCCTCATTTCTTCTTCTTCTCATTTCCTGAAATATATGATATATTGCCATTCAAAAGTTATTAAATCAACTGCAATGTGTCGCATTCCAATACCTTTAAAATACAAATGTGCTTTAAAAAGGAGATATAGATTAAGTATGTCTTTATTATAGAAAAATAGCATAATTACTGTAATATTGTTTTTTATGCTTTAAAAATTAAGAAATATGTATTATAATGATTTTACCAATCTCTATTAAAGTAAAATTGAAATATTAAACAATGAAAATGTTTGTTTTGTACAATGTAATAAAACATGTAACAATCATACAATACATAGAAACATTTTGTGTTCTTTAATAATAATGCATGAATTTCAGGAATTGATATTTATTTGACAATTCTTAAAGTTTTAATATATATTTAGTATCATAACTAAAAATACTTTAATAATAACTTCAAAATCTTGTATAAGAAGAAAATGTACTATAAAGAACAAAGTATATTTATGTTTGCAAATTTTACTTACCTACAAATACAACAATAATAGAAAATATATCTTTCAATAGAATTTTTTTGAACCAATACAATTTTATTAAAAAATTTTGTCACAAATTTAGTTGAATTTCAAAACATTTTTACTATTTGGAAATAGTGCAATATATCAATTTCTTTTAAGCGAGATAAACTAAAATATCATGTATATTCTAAAGAACCTCAATATTTCTAATTGCAATGAAAAGATACATAAAAGCATTATTTATCTCAAGGATATAATGAGATTACATAGTAAGTTATTAATAACTTACTCATAAGGATTTAAACAAATAGTCAAAATAAAATAACTCGACTTTATATTTCTCATAACATATTTTTTATAATAATTTGTTCAGGTCTATCTCTAATAGTGCTATATTTGACGTTAATGTAACGATACTGTCTACTTGTCTCGGAATAGTACGATTCTATTCAAAATACGATACTGCGGTATTTGATAAAGTTATATTAACAATATTGATGCATCTTATGCTAACTGAATATACAGATCCATCCATTATATGGGACAACAAAGTATGCAAATACATTGCAGAAATTTGAAAAAAAAAAACCAGCACCCATAATAATCTTTGATTTATCCAGTCAGTACGACAGCCGAAGTTTCCAGACGCACAACGTAACTGCGCACAATGATGAACACACCGGATACTCACTTCTTGATCTTTGCCTTTGTACTTAAAAACCATCATTCGATTCTTGCTTAGCATTTCCGCCGCCATTTTTTCAATAACTAAATCGTTCGTACTCGCTTATATTGATATGTGCCGGCACCCGGATACCCGTGACCACGGACTACTGCGAAAAATTCTGTATCCGTGTTACTGTGGTCGATTTACTTCGACAGCTGCATACCGTTGCGCGACAGCCTTAATGTACATCAATATGCAATGGAATAATAATATATAACACTCGTTCTCTCTTGGATCTCGATCGACCATCAAATATTCTTTCTTATTCTTAGTCACGTTTTCTCAGCACAAACGCAACGTTTCTGCCATTTCCGAAAAGAACATCGGAAATGAGCAAGGTGGCGCTTCGGAAGACGCGTGTGTTTTCACCACGGTTTTCACTATATAACCTGCTAGTGATCTATTTTTTTTTTTAAACATTTCGTAATATTGCAGGTTTAATATGGTTATCATCAGCTAAGATGCGAGTAATGCAGTAACTTTTCTACGTTTTTTCAAATATATATGTATATATATGTAATTGAAAAATCATTAGACATTTTATATATACATGTATAAACATATAAATTTTTCAAATTCGCTCTTAAAGATAGCAAGTAGTTTTAACATGAACAGATATGAATTAAAGTTTTTTTTGCCAATTTATTTTTCAATAGATTATTTTATGTGTAATATTAGTTTATAAAACATAGACCATATAAGAGAATATTTTATAGCTTCTATTAAGAAATAATGATCATTTGTTGTGAAAAATAAAATCATACACATGTTTCATTTTTTTTGAATTAATCTATTAATATTTGTTTTGAATTTTCGCATAGTTATGTGAATAATAATTTAAAACTGCAAATGAAAGAAGCTCTTACATAATGTGTATGAAAAAATATACTCGTATTCTTTTATTCAATTACAGAGGAGAGAAACAGAAAGAGAGAGAAAGTTAATTTAGTTTATTGAATAATTTAGTTTATTATGGCTATAATGTAAAGAAAAGTAAATAAATATTCAAATTAAAAAGAAATGTCTTCAATAAATAGTGAGCACTATTTATTTTATTGTTACCGTAATTTAACCAACTTTACATTCAGAATAAAAATCACTAACTATTTTTAGTAGTGATTTTCTTTATGGAGATATTACTCACTGTTTTTATAGTAAATTTATTTACAATATATTATATTTTGATATAAATAATGACCTTTAAATTGCTACATTCTACTATTTATTCAAGTTTTCATAATTATATATTTATTTCCATTTAAAATTGTTTGATTGAATGAAATGTTCCTATCAAGTGAAGAATATAGTAAATGCATAGAACATTTATTTAGCTAATAACAATCTACCTGCACTGTATTGTGCTTGGTGTTTGTGCTTACACTAGGCGCTATAAACTTCTATAGTGATAAGAAAACTGCTGTTTGGAGTGTAAAATGTTTTTTTTTTGAAAAGCATCAATGAAACGGAAGAATTTTAAGAATGTTATATGTGTACGTTTAAATAAATTGGTAATGATCTTACTGCGTTATGTTTTTATAAAGGTATGCGTACTTTTATCATTATATATTCCCTTCCAAAAAATACTGCTTACTGTCAGTTTCAAAAATAAAAAAGTACATTCATTTTTTACAATACTCAACATTATTTTATGTTTTAATGCCATATTCATTATAACATTGTTTTATATATATTATCTTTGTTATTGCTGTTAAATTATTAGAAAAGTAGATAACCTTCAAATGTATTTAAGAAACTTAATTTTAGACTTTTAATTAAGATTTTTAGTCTTTTAATTAAGACACTCTCCTACAGTATTGACTATTTTATGTATAATAATTTTTAATTTCTATAAAGTTTAGAAGATTAAAAAAGACCTATAATAAAGGATAATAAATAAAATATGAAATTTAGAAACTAATTTTTATGTGTAAAATGGATTTTATTCTGTTTTTACATATATATATATATATATATATAAAGATAATTTTTAGAGATATAGATATGAACACAACATTAAGTTCAGTCGAGAGTGGCGGTGATAAACATCTACCAGAGACAACAGTACAAAGCATAGCGCAGAATTTAACTACTATGCAAAGTATACAAAATGTGCAAAGTGTTGTTCAAAGTAACATACAAAATATTCAGTCAACACAGACTATAGTGGGATCAGTTGGTGGTACATCTACTAGTCTTATAGGAAAATCAATGTCAATGGATACAAACTCAAAATTACCTGTAATGAAACCTGTAGTTCCCTGCGGTACCACTTCAACTTCAGAAACAAACAAGATAACAACGACGGTAGAGAGAACTTTTTATTTACATTTAAATACATTATTTTGTTTTAAAGTCTTAATAGATATCATTGATCATGGTTTTGTAGATCTGCTCAGTGGGCTCTACAGTAAGGATAATTTCTCCAGGTATGTTAAGTACAGTGGAACGTCAAAATCAACCACAGGCTCAGCAACTATTACAACAGACACAACAAGTTACAAATATGCCAGCAACTTATCATGTACCACGAGGACCAGCTGCAGTTGCCAATATTTCTGCCCCAAGATCGACAGTGGCTACCCCGATTGTTAGAGCAAATACAGGACAAGCTATACCTACCACAAGATCAGGGTATATATATGCACATATATGCAAGGGTTGTTCGGAAAGTTTGTATCGACTTTTGGCAGGTGGTATTAGGACAGGTCTGAATATATCAGAATGATTAAAAACAAATAACATGTGTACATATCCTAAAAAGTGATATTTCGGGTATCTTTAGAAAAAAGTTCAGTTAGGATACATTAATTTTTATTGGTTTTATAAGCTCTTAAATATGGAGGAAACAAAGTGCATTATAGGCATTTAATGCTTTTCTTTTACTGAAAAGACAAAAATACCACACAAGCAGCAAGCAAGATATGTGCTGTTTACGGTGACGGTGCTATAACTGAAAGAATTGTGGAAGTGGATTTCAACCTTGAAGATCAAGAACATCCGGGTAGGCCCTTCACCACTGATGAAGATTAGATCAAATCACTGATCAAGAATAACCCACGCTATATAACACATGAATTAGTAGAAATGCTAAAAACATCAAAATCCAGAATTTAACAGAGAAAAATCTGATGAATCACATTTCCATTTGCAACTCGCTGTATAAACGCAAGAAGGAGACACCATTTTTGATGATGGGGAATGAAAAATGTATTATTTATAATAATGTTGAGTGGAAAAGATATTGAGGAAATTGAAATGAATCTTTAGTCATCCTAAAAGCTGGTCTTCATCTAAAGAAAATCATGCTCTGTGTCTGGTTGGACTGGAAAGGAATACTGTATTATGAGCTTCTACCAAAGAACCAAACAATAAATTTAGGAAAGTAATTAGACGAATTAAAGACGACAATTGAACAAAAACGTCCAGAAGTAGCGAATCGGAAGGGCGTCGTGTTTTATCATGTCAATTCACGGCCTCATGTGTCTGTGACAGCTCGACAAAGCTGTTGGAGCTTAGTTGGGACGTGCTACTCCACCTACCGTATTCACCAGACATTCCACTCTCAAATTTTTATTTATTTAGGTCATTACAAAATTTCTTTAACGCATTGACGCCGACGTGCACCATCTGTGGGTCACACGTGTCTGCCCCGTGAGGCGGCGTGCATTATCGGTGGGTCACACGAATTTGTTCCGTGAGGCGGCGTGCGTTCGGTGCCGCCTCACAGAGAAAACCCTGAATATCGGCGCTGGCGTCAACGCGTTAATGGCAAAAACTTTGATCCTTTGGTTGACATAAAAAATCGGAAAACCTGAGAGATTCTGAAAGGTTGAAATATTCAAGTTGCGTGAAAGATGGAGAAAGGATTGTGGAATAAAATGGCACCTATATCATTCAATTAAATGTATATCGAAATTTATTGCTACGTTTGAATTTTCCTTAAAAATCGAAATGAACTTTTCGGACAACCGGAAATTTATGTTATAAAAATTTATATCCTTTAATTATATAACTAAACATTAAATATTTCAGAGTAAGTATAACAGGTAAATAGAGTTTACTTTAAGTATTTAGTAAAATATTAAACTGATAACCATTATACCATGAAATAATACAACATGAAATAATATAAAAATTCATACCATCTTTTGCATTTCTTAGAATAAATACAGCTATTTCAAGTTCTCAGTGGCAACCTAAAACAACATCAGTGGTATATGCGCAACCACAAAGGCATCCCATACCTCCTGTTAGCCGAATTTCAAGACCACCATCAACAGTGTATGCCAGTCAACAGCCTCGTTTAATTACACCTTCAGGCCAAGGAAGATCTGTACAAGCCACAATGGTCACTGGAGTTTCTGGTACTCCGTCCAGATTAATAGCACCAGTTCTTCAAGCGAACAATAGTATTACAAGATTGCCGGTTACACAAAGCAGACCAGCTGCTCCTCAAATATCAAATATATCACAAACTACACAACCTAGCAGACCTTCAGCTCAAACTATTCAAGTAAGTTATTACTCATTGTAATCAATAAAGTGAAGTTGTAAAATAATATTGATAAGATAAATAATGTTCATTTTGTATTCATATCATAGCCTAATCAGTCAAATAGACCTCTAAGTACCACAGGTATTGTAAATCGTATAGCTGTATCAGCACCTGTAATTGGAGCTACAAATAGAGTAACTGCTTCAGCTTCAGTGTCTGTTCAGCCAACAGTTGGAAGGCAATTATCAATTAATACTGTTGCTACTCCATCAACTGGAACTGTTAGTAGAATTGTAATTCCTTCTCAACAAGTAAGTGCAAAGGTATTTACACATTACACATATCACATATGATGTAAGATATATTTTATTAGTGCTTTGGATATTGATCAGAATTGATTATACAATAGGTGCAACAACAGCAGCAGCAACAGCAACAGCAGCCACAATCACAGACACAAACAATACCACGTGTTGTTCAAACAGTAACCTCTTTGTCAAGCCTTAACACAGTATCACGCGTAATTGCTACAACAGCAAGTACATCAAATACAACAAGAATATCACAGCCTACATCGACTACTGTTGCTAGAATTACTGGAATGTCTTTGCATCCTTTACCTTTAGCATCAGCAAGAGTTACATCAGCACCTGCTAAAACAGTACAGGCACAAAGCATTGGACAAACTGTGCAAATCAAACCCAATCAACAATCTGGCTTTCGGGTTTCTTCCGCCAGTAATGCAAATAATAACTCAAATTCAACGCCTTCTCAATCGACTCAAGGGCAATATTTGCATCCGCCACATACTGCAACCTACTATTCTTTTGAACCCGCAGGTAATTTTCATTGTCTGTTGATGTGTTTTAATGTTTTCAAAGCAATGTTTATTGAATAATATTGAGCAGGAACATATACCCAATACCGCCAAACTCCAGTAAGGTTACTCGTCGAACCTGGGTACGATGAACCTCACGCTAAAACAAATGCATCTCCAAGACCAAGTATACTTCGAAAGAGAGATCATGACAATTCACCTATCAAAGGTATGAACGAAATAAGTTAAATAATGTTATATATATGATGTTTTTTCATTTCGTGTTTTTGTATTTGATAACAAAATTGATGAAATGGTTCCGAATTTTTAGGTGCGGCTAAGAATTTAGTTCCTGTACTGGCATCTTTACCTCCTGTTACAACATCCAGCCCACCGTGTTCGCCGAGAGGAGATCAAGATGGTGGAGGTTGTCAAAGTTCAGGATCTACTACAGTTTCAGCAACGTCATCGCCTGGACTTGATGAGGAACCTGAACAATCCAGGATTACCATAAATCCAACAGTAGAAATGTCTCCCAGAAAAAAGCCTCGAAAACAACAACTTACCGGAGTAGAATTAACGGAATCAAGGTGTACTGAAGAAGAAATGCAGTTTATTACAGAAGAAAGGATGAAAAAAGAGTTTAAAGAAGAAACGAAAGAAAAATTATCAGAAAAGAGACAAACTCCAAACACGCAATGTGATGTTATCAAATCTCCTACACAACAACCAACAGTTCCAATACGAACACGGCCTACACCTAGTTTATTAGGTTTGTGGAAGGAATGTCCAGCAAAAATCATTATGAATATATGTTAAAAGAAGATAATTATTTTTGGTTTTACAGGGCCTTCATGGAAAAATAGATGCGGCAGTAGACTTCATCATTATAGAAGACCAAGCGAGGTTAGACCTCGTGAAGAAAGACGACCTACTGTTGCAGAAATAGCCCAACAGAAACATGTATTACAGAAATTAAATGGTTGGAAAGTATATCATCTTACAGCACAAATGGAAGATATTGCTGATCTTGAGAAACAAGTAAGTTTATAGTAGATTATATTAATATTTATTTATGGTAATAAAATATATATTTTATGTAAATAATAACATTCAAACAATAATATTATAAACTGAAATTTGTATAGGTACATGAAAAACTGAAAACAACGTTAACCATGCTTGAATCACAGCAAAATGTCAGGAATAGACAAGATGATGGTCTTGAACGTGTAAATGAATTAATTAAAGGAAATATGCAACGTAGTAGCTTAATTAGCGAAGGAATGACCGAAGCACGCACGCAGCTTATTGCTATATTTCAACATAAAGGACCTATTACAGATATCTTACAACGGTGTGGCAATAAACGGGCTCAAAAAAAACGAGATAAATGAGTTACTGTCCAAATCGAGTTAACGTAAATATGTTCATAAAAAATTCTTGCATGAGCAAGATTTAAGAGGATGTTATTTTTATCTGTGTCACAGAATCTATATAATATAGGAACAAAATAAATGGTTTTATAAGTCTATGAGAGGATTATTATTAACTGCTTATAATTTTTCATTATATAAATTTATGACTTTTAACTTTAATATAATACGTACATATTATTCCTTTATTTTGTTTTATATATAGAGGTATATTCGGGCGTGCGCATATACCTATATAGATACATATTTATTTTTAACAAATATCTTGATACAACAATTCAAATATATAGTTATAAAGAATCGAATAAATAAATACTTCATGAAATATGAAATATATCATTAAACTATTTTGTCATATGGTAAAAACTTATATGTAAGCATATATAAATGTATGGATGTTACCATGGAAATAATCTATCCTAAAGTCTTTACTTACCAACGATAATATCGGTATTCAGCTGTTTTTAATGATTATATACTTTAATAATTTAAAGATTATAGTTTTAACAACATGTGGTGGGGATATAGTCCAGCATTAGACATACAGTTCGAAATTAATAAACATAAAACCAATTATCCAAGTGAATATCTCGAGATATTAATTGTAGGTGCTAATGATGCAAGACATATCTTGAAAACATTAGCATCATCTTATTTGTACAATGATCGCATTGTTATATATAATGTAGTCGAATCAACATTGGAACAAGTTGCTAGATCTATTCTCTTATTAAGTACTTGTCTAGAAACAAATTTGGGTATGTATATTTAATTTCAAAATATACAGAGTAATTGTTTTGGTAATAATAAAAAAATTTTGTTTGTTTTAATACAAACACCAAAGGATTGCAAGAGGCAACTCGCTATTATTTAGAAATATTTGGAAATACATTAATAAGGCCTGCAACAGCTAAATATTTGATAAAATCATGCAATCAGTTGTCAAATATACCAACGAATACAATTGATTGTCCTTGGTTAAGCTTGGAACAGTTCAAGCATAAGGATAGAGATCAATTGCAAGCAATTTTTAAGTGAGTTTAAATAAGGAACTTTAAAACTGGTTTTTCTTCATATTTTATAAGTTTCCATTTTTAATTATATGTACATATTTTATAAGATTCTGGGCACATGCAACGTGTGACAATGTTCCTATTATGGAGTATTGGGATCAAAGAGTTAGAAAATCATTAAAAACAAGATATGATTATCGGGAAGGTGTTTTTGATTGGGATTATCATATGATTTTAAAATCTAAAGGTATTTCAAACCTAACATTGCAGGAATATAGGTATGTTTATTGACTATTGGAAAATTTCGTCATATCAGTATACTTTTATAATTTATTTCCTATCTTAATATTAGGTTTTGGAGAAATAATGGAATTGCATTCACTTGGTTAGAAGGTGAACCTGTTAGAAGTAATCCAACATTGTTAAACAACATTATACAATATGGTCCTGGGTTTGTACATTATACTTACTTAGGAGACATTACAAATGGTCCTTTCTTCACTTGGGCTTTACAGGAGAAAAGGGATGATAATATGTAAGCTGCATTCTAAATTTGTATTTTGTTGTGATACTATTGATATTACCATATTGAAAATAATACAACACAATAATATAATAGATATAGAGCAACTGATATAGCTGAGAGAGAAATTATGAAGCATATTTATGAAATTAGAACTGGAGAATCAATATGCCAAGAACTTATTGCATCACATAGAGATTCTTCTATCCTAAATGGCACATTAGTAATTGAAACACCAAATAAAGAAATGGAGCAAGAATCATGGGAAAGAGAGAAAAATAAATATAAGTGGAATGATATATCTTGGATAAATGTCAAAAATCATAAAGTATCATAGAGAATTATAAAATTATTACTTATTTACGAACCATAAAATACTATACAAAATTAATAAATATACTTTCAGATAATCTTCCATCCTATTACATTTTTATCAACTTCTAAACATAAAATGGCATATATTGGTAGATTTGATTTCATTTGGATGGCTCATAACATGGTGAAACAAATACCTAATCTTGTACCATTACTAAAAAAAAAAGGAATCATGTTGGTGGAACTACCAAAATTCCTGGTAGACGTACGAAATGAAAACTTACAAAATTTTGTAAACGAATTAAAAAGCATGATGCACCATAATGGATTACATGAAATTAATGATATAAATTCTAATGAACATTGTATTGCTGGATTTTCCAAATAAACAATTGATGTTACGTTACTTTTTCCCCTGGTAGTCGAAATCAATTAAAATAGAATTCCTTTAATATAATTTGTTTGAAATTTTCAATGAAGTTAAATGCATATATATAAATATATGTATGCGTGTATACATACATATTTACAGATGTAATTACGATTTGATTCAATAACAAATTTTCACGTAGTTTCTAATTTAAAATATAGATATAAATATATATGATTTAATCAGTACTTCATAGAGTATTAACAAAATATTCATTATTAGATCCGTAACAATTAACGTGAAACGTAACATACAACAATACATGTATACGTATGCATAAGTTGATATGGGCTTTTACACGATTGGAAACTGAAATAACCTATAAAAGAAAAATCACCAAACGTTGTGTATAGTGAAAAATTAAACTAAACATGGTTATGAGAATCACCTAAAATCGCGGGAAACGCGTCTGTCCCTATTTAGAGACCCGCAGGATTCAGTTACAATTTGTTAACATTAAGATAAGAAATTGTTTATGGAACACCCAATAAATTTTTTTAAAAGTTTGTGCATAATATGCGTTGTTTCTGTGAACTGATAAAAAATAAGTGTCGTTTCTGTAAGAAATAAGGTACTGCTTGAAAATCGGCCATCGCAGCTATTTTCAGCGATAATGAAAATTGTTTTCTGTACATGAGCCCTTTATACACAAGTTCTAAAGTTTATATTGTGTAAAACGCTGAAGAGGTATATGAGGTTTCATGTCACCGAATTACTGTCTCCTTCAATAGACGAAGATGCTAAATTAGTTGGAAAACAATGAATACTATCAACAGAGTAAATAGCAAGGTGGGCATAACAATTGAATCAAGATTTGGCGAATTGGACAGAAATTTGGGAACAACCTGCAGTAACTTTAAAAATGACCCAAAGGACTTCAGTATCAATTTTAGTAAAACTTCACCTGGTAGAAGTCGGTATGGCAGAACAATAAAACCCAAGTCTCCTAAGAATGAGGTTGCCACTTCCTCAAAGGCATGTTATGCCTCTTAAGATCAATTACAATCTTTCTGATTAAAGATCAATACTATTCTTAACAAACTATGGTACTATATGTAGCTTTCATTAATGTTTTACTGTATAATTCTTATTCGTATGTGTATTTATTTATTATATGGTATAATAAACAATTATTGTTTATTATACCATATAATAAATAAATGTATGCATATTTATAATCTTATATAGTTATGTACATTAATTGTTTTCTTTTTCAATTGCCATCATATTTCTTTTAATCAAATATATTAGTAGAAATATGTATATATGTATTTAGTAGCATATGATATAACATTAATATGTAACTTGTAGAATTCTAAAATGCCAAGGAATCGTAAATATCAAAATTCACCAGATAGTAGTAACGATAGTACAGATGAAAATAATACAGTTAACGATATGGATGATACAAGTGATTCTTCCACTAGTTTAAGTATTATGGAGGATACTACTCCAAAATTGGTTGATTCTCCTATACAGTGTAATTGGATATTAGGTCAATTAGCATGGGCCAGAGTTGGTAATTTTCCTTTTTGGCCTTGTGTTATAACACTTGATCCAGTTCTAATGGTATATCATAGATTAAAAGGTAAGTTTTTGTTTACATATTTATTAGAATAATTAAAAAAATTACTTATAAACATATGTTTTGCTCAATAGTATCTTGTTCTGTTTTATGTTCTTTTTTATCATTTGAATATAATCTTTAATTAAATATCGAGCATTATCAGTTTCTAAAAAACATCTATGTATTATTTGTAACAAGTTACCTACAAAAAATGTTTTTTCTTTAAACGTCTTTGTTAATATTTTAAGTGTAGCAATTTTATGGTAACTGGTACAATTCATGTGAAATATATTTATATATATATATATATATGTATATACGTATATTTGTTTGACCAGCTACTGCCAGATCACAAACGCTAATGATACATGTCCAATACTTTGGCGATAAAGGACGTCACAGTTGGGTTTCATCAAACTCTATGATTCCATTTACAAATCTTGCAGACTTTAAAAAATTATCAGAATCAATAACTGCAGAAGTAAAGAAGAGAGATGCTAAATATGCCGCAGCATTTATTGTTAAGCCTGGTATAAAGTCAAAATGGGAAAGTGCGATCGAAGAAGCTATGGAAGTTGAATCAATGAGTAATGATGATAGAGCACATGTTTTTAAGCCAAAGGAAAAAAGTATAAGAAATAAATCATCTAAAATATCAGAGGAAAAGGATAAAGCTAATAAAAGAAAAAACTCAAGTGATTCAAATGGTCCTGATTTTAAACGTGCTAGGCAAGATAATGTATGCATATGTGAATGAAACAATTACATATTATTAATATTATAGTTTTACAAATATTTATATTGAATAATTTCGCAGGTATATGAAGTAGATAAAGAGAAAACAGATGGAACTAAACAAAGAATGCTTAAATACATTGAGAATGGTAAAAATCATTCGAAACTTAATTCAGATACACCTCCGTTATCTCCCTTAAGTCAAAGAGATTCCAATGACGAAATCTCTCTTGTGCAAAAGGTTGAATTTCGTACTGAAGAGGATGTAGATGGTGTCTTTGAAGTTTATTACGAACGAAATCGAGATATGTTAGAAGACGAATATCCAGATGCGTCGGAACACGATATTAGGAAATATTTAAAAAAGACTTGGGATAATATGAATTCTTCTTTTCGCAAAAAATATCGATCATATGTAACATCAGACACTACTAGTGCTCATACAAAAGAAAATTCATTAAACAACGAAGACGACTTATTAGAAATGAATGGAAGTGCTAAAGATAATAAAAGGTCAAGAATTAAAGTTGAAAAGGAAGAGATAAGTGTTTCAGAAACGAAAAGAAATAGACCTTATAATCTTTTCAAAGGAACAAAGCAAGAGAAAGTTTGTCAAATATGTGAAAAAACTGGGAAATTAACTAGGTGTAAAGGTCCTTGTTATTCATATTTTCACCTTTCTTGTGTGAAACCAGGAGAATCTAGTCCAGAGCATTCTGTTGATGAGAATATAATGGATGATAAAATTCTCGATGATATAAATGAGATTAAACAAAGCAATATTGATAATGATGAGAATAACGGTACAACGAATTATCAATTACACCTTTGATATTTTGCATGATGTTAACATTTACTCAAAATGAATATTATTCTTAATTTCAGGTAAATCAGAAGAGCAAGAGGACGAATTTTTTAAATGTATCGATTGCTTATCAGGTGTAGCACCTGCTTGCTTTATATGTAATGAAAGAGAAGGAGATAGAATAAGATGTTCTGTGTTAGCTTGTGGAAAACATTATCATTCGTCTTGCTTGAAATCGTGGCCACAGGTAGATTATAGTGGATACGTGTTCTGACGAACTGTCGTACTGACAAACTCAGTATGACACAGTAATCAAATATATAAATATGTATGTGTATATATATATATATATATTATTATTACATATTTATATTACATATATATACTACATACATATATATATATATAGATTCTTATGAGCGTATACATTTTTCTCTCGTCTTCAGAAGTTTCATTCATCAGAATACGCATCCACTATAATGATAGCCTAATGTTCAACAACAGATATTTAACATCATATATAATGTTATTATATATTACTTATAAATATATTACTTATTTTATTTTCTCATTAGTCTCATTGGCAAGGAGGCCGCTTAACTTGTCCATATCATGTATGTCATACATGCAGTTCAGACAACCCTCAGGATAGTCATTCGAGAGCTCCAAACGAGAAATTAGCACGATGTGTTCGTTGTCCTTCATCCTACCATACATCTACGTCTTGTTTACCTGCTGGTTCGGTAATTTTAACTGGCAGCCAAATAGTTTGTCCGAAGCATTACCAAGCCCCACAACCTCCAGTAAACGCAGCATGGTGCTTTTTATGTACAAGAGGCGGAAGTCTTATCTGTTGTGATACATGTCCAACGTCATTTCATTTGGAATGTTTAGGTAACTATTTTTAAAGTGAATACAATAGTTATAGAATAGTAATATTATTGATAGCAAGTCACAGATATGTATATAATTATTGTATGTAAATATTGATATTAGTAGAGTGAGATAGTGAAAATAGTTAAAAGAATAATTGAGATATAATAAATGGATTTTATATTTAATGATGACTTTAGGTATTGATGCTCCGGATGGTGCATTTATTTGTGAAGATTGTGAAACAGGCAGATTGCCTCTGTATGGAGAAGTTGTATGGGTTAAACTTGGTAATTACCGTTGGTGGCCATCTCGTATTTGTTATCCTCATGAAATTCCTGAAAACATAGAAGCTATACCTCACAATCCTGGTAAATTTTGCGTAATGTTTTTAGGATCAAATAATTATCATTGGATTCATAGGTAAGTAATATACTTAATTATTGTTTGAATTAGATTAAATATGAAGAAAGATATTTAACAACGGTAGTTATCTTTTTATTTATAGAGGACGCGCTTTTCTTTATCAAGATGGTGATGCAAACATAAAACCACCAATTGGGAAAAAAAATAGGGATGATACTTATCGTAAAGCATTAGAAGAAGCCAATGAGATTCATCAGCGTTTAAAGGTCGAAAGAGCTGCAGCTAAAGACCATGGACCAAGAGGATTGAAACCTCCACATTATGTCAAATTAAAGGTATTTCATGTGTACTCAGCCGTACTTTGTGCGTATGTAAACACTAGTGCATGAATACTATCAGATGTAATGTATAAATCTATGACTTATATCTATTTCTAGATGAATAAACCAGTTGGCAATGTAAAGCCAGCAGAGGTTGAAAGCATCGTTGCGTGCGATTGTGACGCAGAATGGGAAAATCCATGTGCTCCAGGCACAGATTGTCTTAATCGAATATTATTAGTTGAATGTAGCCCTGGCATTTGCCCAGCTGGTGCCAAATGTAAAAATCAAGCATTTGTACAAAGACAATATCCAGCTATGGAACCATTTCATACCGTAGGACGTGGTTGGGGTCTTAGAAGTTTAGAACATATTAAAGCTGGTCAGTTTGTTATAGAATATGTAGGTGAAGTTATAGATGAAGCTGAATACAAACGAAGACTACATAGGAAGAAGGAATTAAAGAACGAGAATTTTTATTTTTTAACTATAGATAATAATAGAATGATCGACGCTGAACCAAAAGGCAATTTAAGTCGGTTTATGAGTAAGTATTTCTTATTTCTTAATAAGTGAAGATCAAAAATAAATAAACCATCATTTATTTAAAAATCCTATTCTTGAAACGTGGTAGATCATTCGTGTTCACCAAATTGTGAAACGCAAAAATGGACAGTTAATGGAGATACGCGTATAGGTCTGTTTGCATTATGCGATATCGAGTGCGGCGAAGAATTGACCTTTAATTATAATTTAGCTTGTGATGGAGAAACTCGAAAGCCCTGCCTCTGTGGAGCGCCAAATTGTAGTGGTTTTATAGGTTTAAAAGTACAGAAACCACAAGTAACTACACCTTCAACAACAGGAATTCAACAGAAAAAATTTGATAAAATCGATAAAATGAAACGTCAAAAAAGGTAAATTATGACACATAAAATGCACATGTCATATACTAATTTGTCTAACACAATTAATTGTGTAGTTTTGCATTATCGTATGCAGCAGATATGTCTAAAAGAAACAGATCAGTATTTTTTATTTTTTTGTATCTCTAATATTATATTCTTATCTAATATCTCGGATAAATCATTTTTTCTCCTAATAATTCATTATTTTAATATACAAATAATGTGTATTAATTTGTAATAATGACTATAAAATAATTAGGTCGAGGAAGCATGTACTATGTTGGAGTTGTGGGCAGGAAATTGAAAAGTTGACAGAGTTTGTTGTTTGCGATCAAAAGACATGCAATAAAAAGTATCATAAATCTTGCGTGATCATTGATGATACAGATTCGAGATTCAGTTGTCCTTGGCATCATTGTGCAGAGTGTCGTCGTAGAACATCTGCACATTGTTCGTTTTGTAGTGCTGCTTTTTGTCAAGGTAAATGATTTTTTTAATATAGTTGTTAAGTTTACTGTTTATCAGTATTATTGCATTTACTGTAAAATTAATCACATTTATCAATAGTACATCTGGATGGGAATTTATTTGAGTATAGCGAAAAAGCTGGTTTTGTCTGTAAGTTGCATGAAAGTATGGATATGCAAAGATCTGCTGAAGATGAAAAAGATTATTCGGATAATGATACTGAAACAGACAAAGAACATTCTTCTACAGGTTCCAATAGTCCATTGATCATAATGGAAAAATCAATACCGCGTGAACCATCACCAAGAGTTTCCATAATAGAGGTAAGGTAAAGTCTTAAAGATATATTCATTGTTGTAAATTGTTGATAAAAATGAGCATTCTTCTATGCATTTTAAACTTTCATCGAAGAATATCTTACGTTTCAAGCGTTGTTATAATTCTCGTTTGTTTGTGTTATTTATATAACAAAAAGTAGGCAAATATAGTTGACAATTGGTGGTGGTAAGCATGAGAAAAAAATGTTGTACGTAGAGTATAATGCGTTTTCTCAAGGGATGAAAAATGTTCATTGCCAATCTGATCGAACAGTTATAGACCTATGACAAAAACGTATCATTCTTTGTCTTCCAATGCTTTTATCTTAATTAATATCATATATATTATATTTCTATCTCCCTAATTCGTACTTATGGAATCTTTTCTGTAGAGATATAATATTTCATGTTTGCAAAAATGTCAATTATTATTTTCAATTTCATTAATATCTCTATCTGTACACAAAAAGTTATGTCGAAAGTACTTACATAGTTAATTTGCTTTGGAATTTTGTGCAAATAAATACAATTGTTTTATTCATGTAACATTTACTAGTAAGATAATTCCAAAAGTAGAAAAAAAAAGATTAACAACAATTAACCTTTCTTGTTCTTTTTTTTTTCTTTTTTTTTAATTGTTTTTCACTGTTCCCAGCATCCTCTCCCTGACATTGGCAGTAGTGAGAAGTAGTAGCAAACAAACATGTTTTGTTTAAGTTTATACGTTCAAGTGAGTGCATATTTTTGGTACTATCTCTTCGGACCTCTGATTCATTGTATCACAATAAGAAAGAACTGTCTTGTAATTAACAAATAGCTTGTAATAAGTAGTACAATTATTTTTGTTCTTAATTACTTATGAAATTTAAAATATTAATTGGTGAGTAAATTTCTTTTGAGCGTAACAGACATTTAAATACCATCATACTACACATAACATATTGTGAGCATTTACTTTACTTGTAGCACTTTAAGACACGCAGTTAGTTTTGAGCTTAAGGAGGGAAGACACTGTAATAGTCAGAATAGGGATATCTTTAGAAGATTTAATTTTTTTTCAAGCACAAAATATGAAGAAGTCAATTTATTGCTTATTATGATTAACATGTACGTACTAAGGAGTGTAATAGAATATTTTGAACCAATTTCACCCACGTTCATTTTTAATAAATAAGTTATTCTTCAAGATGTTTTATTAGCTATGACAAAATTGGCAATTCTTTCATAGCTAGAGTACGTCATATGGTGCATACGAAATAAAACAAAAAATAAAAAAGAAATTAGAAACTAAAAAGTTACATTTGTCAAATTATGTAGGAAAGCATTGGAAAAAATTCAAAAATCAGAAATTGATTTTTTCGATCATTTACAGTGTGTTACCCTTTAGGTCAATTTTTTAAGTTATATTTAAATATCATGCTTCAGAAGTATTGATCAACAGTAGTGTTGTTTATTGAAAATCATAGGAATAATTCATTTTGTCCAATACATTGCATATTGTTAAAATGCATAATTCCTTTTTATGAAAAACATAGAACAAAATATGATTTATAGGTTCATCCGAGTAGTGAGGAAAGTGAAGAATCTCAAAAAGAAGATGATGAAGAAGCAACGCAGTCTACTAATTTTATGCCTTGTGAATACAGCTCGAAAAGTATGAAAAGAAAAGAATTGCACCGATTATCTTTAAGATTGAAAGGAGAAAAAGATCAGGTAGAAAAATTTAGTAATCTTACATCTAGTCAATTGGAGGCTATAATCGGTGGCAGTTTATTTGAATGAACCATTTTTCCTCATTGATTAGGATCGAACGATGAAATATATTTTAATGTGCATAGTTCCAAATCTTCATAATTAATAAATCACAAATTATGTAATAAGAAATGCGATACAACTGTGAACGTCAATATGAGTTAGTAGTATTTGTAATTATATGTAAACATTGTTTGTAAAACACCCATTCCATGTCAAAGGGATCAGTTGAATAACAAATTTTAATAAATTCCAATTCTGCTAGCGAAACAATGAACTTTTATTCTTAATATGATCATTTTTCTGTATACACCTACATTACGTAAGTTAATAAGCTTTCTGCATATATATGTCTATACATTGCATATATGAACCTTATGCGTATACATATATGTATATGCATGCACGCTCGTGCATACGCGACATACGTACACGCATTCATCTAATCGGGTTGACATGGAATGCTTTTCTTAATTTAAAAGTAAAATATCATAGAATTAAAAGTAGAATTAAAGTTCGTGCATATACATATTATATTTCTTAATTTTGTTTTGATATACAATTAAATATCTATAATTATATATATATATGATATATATAATTTCAATGTTCGTGTAAATAAGTTTTTGAAGTTCCATAATGTCTATTTTGTAAGATATATGTACACATTAGTTAAAAATTTTCTTTTAATCTTTTTTACATCATAGTTTTAAATGTTTATCCATTACTTCATCGTATCCATAAAATAGTCATTATATTTGTTAAATTATGACAACTGTCATCACACTGCCTCGTGAATTTTTGAAAGTTTGTATTAGACAATGTTATTTTCAAAGATATTTGCTATTACAAAATAGTAGTTGTGATATCTTTACCGTATATTCCATAATGTTCCGCAAATTCCGCGTTCTTAATTAACTTATTTTACACGTTTAAATCATCTTATTGAATTGAAATTCTTGTGCCTCTTTAATTCAGTTCGATTTGATTCAGTTAAAATTTTATAATATATATTAGAAAAAATATACATTATAAAATTTCAATTAAATCTCTAATTGTATATTTAGAGAATTTAATATAAGTTTGTTAATAGCGTTTTTATGTATTTTAAATTGTATATACATTAAATAAGCACACTGTTAGAAGAAACTACAAAAAATTATTAGATACAAAACAGTTCTTTTGCAATACAAATAGTAATTCCAATTATTTCCGAATTTATAACGTATTTTTAAATTTTGATAATGATAAGTATAAGTACATAATCAATGAAAAATAAAAGAAGAGAAAAGAAAAGAATATCTTTCTTGTGGGGTGAGCGTAATATAATACCTGATAATACCATATAGATGTAAATATAGAATGCATGAATGAGCTGAAAAGGCGATATAAGAACAGGAAGAGAACGCTGCATAGAGACCACTTGTGTCATTCTGTAATAAAGGATGCACACGCGTAAATATACGTACAGTAAATATATATGTAAGTGTAACACCCATTAACAAACGGCGTCAGTGTGTATGCCTGATCAAACAAGGATAAAAGGGACATCTGTGCAACGTTCCTTTTCTAATTCCATATTACATCCACTTACACAGTAACACAGTGTAATATAGGCGATAACATATAACTCGCGTACTTTTTATCTCTCTATGTATAAATACTCATGACATTTTTTGTTTCACTGAAGTGAATACTTAAAACTGTTATAAAACTTTATTGGACTATGATGACCATACACAAAGTTTAAAATTATAAACATATAGATGTTATTAATAATTAACAATTGTTTATGAAGAATGTGTATGATCAAAAATATCTTATTAAAAGAAGAAAACAAAACGAACCAGATAAATAATACCGATTATTGTTTTTATTATTATTATTATCGTTATTTTTTGCATTATTACTAAAATATAACAATTACCGTTTGCTTTGTTTATAATTATTATATGCAAATGAAACAGTACTAAATGCTTCTCTTCTTATAGCGGATGATCACATATTAACATTTTTATGGGCTTTTAAAGTGAAAAATTACATTTATAAATAACTTTAACTTTAAAAGATTTTTTTTACTTGTTAAGAATAAATTCGTTTCCTTTTTCAAAAACATATTATTGTCGTATTTAGTGATACGACACAACGACATAATGTTTCAATAATCAATTCGACCACTGTGCTTTCATTAAATTGTTTTAATACATCGCTTACATGGCTAATATCCAATATTGTAATCCAAAAGTTATCAAGCTTGTGATTCTTTACCATAGTCTTGATAAAGTTTCGGACTATCTTGTATTGAAGAAGCACTAGTGCTCCTTAAGCTTGGTGGACTGAGATCAGAATTCGTACCGATAGATATAGTTTCTTCTAATGATGTTTGTTTTTTTCGTAATACGGGTGCAATGAAATTCTGACCAGCTGATAGATCTCTTTTTTGCATTTGTGCCTATAAACATTGTTTCCAATTATTTAGATATTTTTAAATACAATAAGGCCAATTGTGCTCAATATATCAAAAAATACAACTGTACTTTAAATTTTGATGTGGATAAAGTAGCACCAGTAACAAGACCTAAAATACTCGCAGCAAGACCACTGAGTTGTACCGCAGCTAATGGTGATAAACCTCTTCTTACCAAACCTAGAGCTAACAGTGCAGCTTGTGCCAAAATCGGTGCGGCTCCAGTAGCACTTGCTGCCGCACCCGCTAATTGGCCACCGCCTATGCTTGGTCCATAGGCAAAACATAAGTTATGTCTATCCACCTACAATACATAATTTTATTATTATAAACATAGCATATTTTCAATAATTAATTCAGTTCATTCAATTTTCATATATTATTCTTACATATTACTTATATATTACTAACATAAAATATTCAAATATCATACCAAATGTTTCACTACGAGATATAACAGTCCAAAGGGTGTAATTAATGGACAGGCCAAACTATATACTGTTGTCATAGTAAAGACTAAGAGTAACCAGGCATAATGAGCACCTAGGGGAAATTCCCATAATACTGCCTTTCTAACATGTATTCTTTCAGCCCTACTACGTGCTATACACAATCTGAAGGTATATAAAGCTAGTTCGGGAAACCTCACTAACTCTAATCCACTTCCAAGTAAAGCTGCAGTAATTACGTAATTTACAAATAAAGCACCCTAGAAAAACATAACAATTTTACACGTTTGCATAGATTATAATTGTGTTGTAATTATAAAATAGATTATATTTCATTAATTTCATTGTACTAGGTACCTGATCAGGTAAAAACACACAGTCCCATCGCCCTGTGTCATTTGCTGCGTTTACCGTCCACTCTAAAAACGCTTGTGCACTGGTTAGACCTAAGCTAGGTAATATAAGAACCATCAGTAATAAAAGAAGTAATGTTTTTGTCATTACTGCTCGATTTAGGCTGCTTCTAGTCCAATGTCTGACTAATGATTCACTTCTTGCTACTAATACTGGCATTAAAGCAGCCACACTAACTAACAATACAGTTGGAAGAAAAGATGAAACTATTGGACTCAGATTCATAATTTCTCCTGTAATTGGTAGTTTGTTTAAAGCGGTTACTATTACCTGGAAAAATAAAATATGTTTCAACTTATTTTCACTATTCTATCATTACTACTTTAACTACAAATAACTTACAGCTGGTGTAGTAAGAAAAAATAATACAATGCCCAGTGAAAAATTTATTAAAACAGCATTCAGATACCAACATGGCCTTGGTATACTTAAATTTTCCCAGAAGATATCAGATGGCATAGGTGCATAATCCACAACCCATTTCGTACTTGGCAAAGAACATAAGTACTTCCGCATAGCCTTAGCTGCACCAGATGTACCTTATTGTTATAATTATTGTTATGATTATTTAATTATATTATATAATTATTTAATATAATTATTGTTAATGTGTATGTTTACTGTTTGAATAATTTATATAATAATTCATGTAATAATTTAGAATTGATTATTATAGTTGCACATAAATAAAACTTAACATAATATTATTGTAAATTGGTGACAGTATACTCCCTAATAATTCCCTAATATAAGAAATTATAATAAAGTAGTAACTTACCTAAAGTTACGAAAGCTACTCCAAGAGGCCTGCTTAGTGCCACTTTCTTCTCTTCTTCGACTAATGCAGTCAATCGCATTTCTTCATTTGTATAAAATTCTTGAGCATCAACTTGCTACATAAAAGAATATGGATAGGTTTTATATTGTAACGGTTGCAATAATTTTCTGAAAAAATTACATACATTTTTGCAACAACAACCTATCACTTGGCCACATGGATATGGATACATTTTCAATGGCTCCCTTCTCCTTGCATAGTTTTCACAGTATAAACGTGCCTGTTCAGCACAATCTTTTTCTACATTTAATGCAGAAAGCTGTCTGATATCATAAGCCAATGTGACATCTTCCACTGTTAATGTGGGAAATACTTGTCTACAGAGAACCATAATATAAGAAAAGTAGAATAAATAAAATAATAAATGTTACTATGTTTGTAAACATAAATTTGCATACTTGAAATAATCAATAAGACTTTGTACATCACACTGTTGTTTTGGTATTTCTGTAATTAATAATGTTCTAGCTGCCAATTCACCACCATGCTTGGAATCTCGTACCTATATAGTATGTATCTTTTATAGTTTTATCATTTTTTATGTATTTTCATTGCATCTTTTGTCATTGTTATTATTTCGATCAAATTTTAAGCTTTAATCATAGTCTTATAACTTAACTTTATCTATGTGTAATTAATGAAGCATACCTTCTTCAAAAAATGTTTCATGACGTATCCACCAATTGGTAAGTAGGATAAAATTAAAATTGTATGCACCCAAACCCATGTAGACATTGGATCCAAGTTTGATATTGTTGTATGACCAAATGTTGCATCATCACCTTGCATATTACCATGAAAGTTAATTGGTAAAGCAATACATAACGATACAATAACCATTAAGCATGTTAGGATGATCAAATGACGTTCAAATGAAATATACAGTAAACCATCTGGTCCGGCTCGTTTTAATAGTTCCTCATCTCTAAGATTGAAATTAGAAAACATTATTTAAAATTTCACTAAATTGTTTGCTAACACATCAACATTAGATTAAATTATTCAATTGTTACATATTTAATAAATATGCAGCAAATTATTAAATAAGAAATTAATATGTTTATTATACTTACGTAACTTTGAACGCAGTAACAATCCATGATAAGAAACCTCTATCAACTTGTGAAAGTTGAGAATTAACAGAAGTTTCTATACACAGTGCATCTGTATCTCTACCCTCGTTATCTCCATAAAATAATTCCATCCATCGTTCATCAGTTTTATTTAATAATGCAAGACGTCCATAGTTCCATGCTTTTTTACGTAATAGACCAAACAAGATAACAAGGAACTGTCAAGATACATCATAATATTAAACGAGATTATTAAACAAATACAATACATATAAAATATATTATCTATATCTAAAAATTTATGTAATTTATAGTAATATAATTCTTCAAAAACAATTTTTACCAAAAATCCAAAAAAATTCAGCAATAAATTTTCAGGAATGCCTGCATAAACATCTGTTATTATAGTTGTATTGTGCCTTGGGATTGGAATGCATGTTTCTGAGGATGGAGTTTCACGTAAAGTTGAGCTGTAATTTAAACAATAATAATCTTTTACATGAAATTTGTTTGTAAATGTTTAATTTTAGGTGGGAATCCAATTAGATATGTAACAAATACATTTTCCATAATGAAATTTCTACATAGAACATACAAATCTATTTGCAAAAATAAAATAATTATATCATTCAATAGTTAATAATTGTGTTTGCATATGTATTGTATATATACATATTATCTCTATGTCATAGACAATGATGTTAAAGGGTTAAACACATTTCAAGTAACAACTGAAATTATAAACTTACGCAATGACAAAGAAGCAATAATAAAATCGAAATACATAAGGAACTGTACTTTACTACTTACTGAAAATGTGGATAATCCATATTCATTGATATATATATATTTATATATGATTAAATAAATACAAAGATGCATATCAATAAATGTATGTCAATTTGACACATTGTATTAATTCCGTTATGAATAGCAGCAAGTATACAAGTTAACATAACCTAATCTGAATACAATGATTACATATGGATAATATATTCCCACTTTGACTCCCACTTTCCTCTTTATCAAGTTTTTCCTTTGTTCATATTGGCTTATATTAATTAGTAGAGATATAATGTTTTTTTTAATTACGATATTATTCAAATGTCAATAAATTTGATTTGGACTACTTAAATAAGAAACATTTTCCGCAAGTGTTAAATAAATAATTAAAAAGAGAAAAAATAAACTTTTCATAATTAAATATAAAACTTCATTCTTTTTCACTTCTTAATGTTTTTAAAGTTATTCGTCCACAATCCTATACATATTCTATATATATATTCTTATTGACTGACTGAAGTATTATTTCAGCTACAATCTAAGTTCTCTTTTTTATCTATATACCAAAATTTGTATGTACTAAAATATTTATGTATTGTAATGTTGAGAAACAATAATTATATATAGATACATGTAGATATAAATTGTTTTATTTTTTAAATCATTTATATATGTAATAGATATGTAGTGTATGTAGCATATAAATAAATAATTTATTAATAATGACTTTAATAATGACAATTTGTACATAATATTACACACACATACACGTGAGCGTGCGCAGCATACATATATGATTTGTATTTTTATTATCATTTTTAAAATATCATATAAATGAATATTTATGATCGTTTGTATTGATTGTGTGGCTGTAATTCACCTGATGTGATGCAATCTAAGATCCAAGTTTCTTTTAAACCACCTATACCAATCAGAATTCTTGCTGTTTCTGGACATTCTGTAATACAACCACCAGCAGCTTTTATGAGATCTTTTAATACATTACAAGATGGTGTTGTATTTTTTTGAACATATATATATCCACAAGCAGTAAATAATTCTGGAACATACGATCTTCCAAATAGTAGCCTGTCTTTACGATTTTCCTAAAAATTATATAGTATAAATAAGTATAATATTGTATACAATAATTCTTGCATATACTATATAGTATACATGTACGTTTATGATTGTATATTTTATTTACCAAAGCTGCTTTTGAACAATGCACTATTTCATATTTTTCTGGATTTAACCAAGCTTTATTTTCTAAAGATTTCAAAACCCATTCAAAAGTAACTAACCAACAGCCTCGTATGATACCATGTAATAAGTTTATTGTACGTATACCTGTAGTCACAATATGTGTTGTATTTTTCGTAACGTTTGATTCAATCTTTGCTAAACCGAGAGTTCTAACAACATCTTTAACTATATCCTTATTTCTAAAATAAGATGATTCTAATGAAATATTCAATTAAAAAATACAATTTGTAATCTTATAACATATGAAGGATGAATATTTCACATACTCATTAGATAAACCAGTTGTAACAATATTTAATTTGTACATTTTTTTTTTTGTAAAATGTACGATAGGTGAATTTTTCAAGAGTTGAAAATCATCTGATGAATTTCTTTCTGGAATATAAACATTTGCCGTTTTTGCTTTGTTAAGATTCTCTTGATTTTTATTTAATCTCCTTAAAATATCTTCATTAACAATTTTCTTAACAATAATTTTTTTACTGATTACTTTCTTTGTTCTTTTTTGTGTTTTCCCATCGTGATTTTTATTATTTTTTTTAACGATACATTCTAGATTATTGACATTAACTGTCTTATTAGGTCTACTTTTCTTCTTTTTATGTATTTTTTTAAATATTAAGCATGGAGGTGGTGAGTATTCCTTATCCTGTACTGGCGAAAATGATAGTAATTGGGAACGTTCATGTAGTGGTAATAACTTTCTCTTAGATTTTCTATCAGACAATGAGTATTTCATATTTTGATCTATTTCTATGTCACATTTACCAGTTGATTCTTTGATAATTGTAGACATTTCCGAGTTACTATGTGACACAGCTATTGTATTACTTACAATACCATTATATTCACTGTCATGATTATTTTGTAGTATTACATCATTTTGACGCTGTGCCTTGTAAATGTTGCTATGTTCATCATCAAAATTGTTCCTCGTTGCATTCATTAGAAAATCATCAATTGTATTATTATCATTTTGCACTTTATTTAAAATATCTAGTGATGTATACATTTGTAATGAAGTAGTATTTATATTTTTCTGCATAGTTTCAAAATTTATTACAAACATATCTGTTTGTTTATTTTCAGAACTTTCAAATTTTTCCTCTTTACAATTCTCCGATCTATATTTATTTCCACATATGTTATTGTCATTTATACAATCAACAGATGTGTTAACATTTAAGGACGTTTTCATTATATTTATATTATCCATTTCAATTAAATCTATGCTTTTATCACTCCCTTTTATCTTAGAACGCTTATGTTTGCTTACATTTTTCAATGGAGTATCATAAGAAACTGTATTATCTATATCAGAATGAACATCTATTTGTTCAAATGAATCATTACCAGAATCTGTTAGATTCGATGCACAACTTAAATTGACTTTCAGAGAACTATGTTGATGTTTGAAGCTATTTCTATCATGAGACATTGCTTTAATTCTCTTATTTTTATTTACTTCCATAGTGTGTATGTGCTTCAGGTATTTGTTGTCGATTAAATCTATATGATTTGTAAGCTTTTTTAAAGTGAAGATTTATTATCTGAAATTAAATATCATAAATCGTTTAACATTTTTAATTACAACAAATGAAATATTTATTATAATAGCCAAGATTGCTATTATTAACTAATTTTAATGAAGAATATTTTCAAACTACCTTAAACATACTATATTTAATACAATATTTAACCTGTTTAAATGCATTGATACTTCTGAAGTTATTTGATATTATACCTATATATATATTACGATTGTATATACGACCGCGGCATATGTATATATATTTTATATTTAAATTTTAGGAGTTTTAGACTATTTGAATAAATCAGAAAAATAAAACTTTCAACATTTCGAAAAATATTAAATAATCGATTTAGTAGTAACAGTTGAAGTAGTTTAGTAGTAGTAAATTGAAGATGCTACTTAGAAAAATATACTTTACTGTAAGACATTAAAAGGATTTTCACTTTTGATAATCGAAATGTTTGGACTTTGTAAATATGTATGTATGAATACTTATACGTATATATAGTGGATAACAGTGACGGTGTACAGTGTACTGTAGTCAGAGACGTCAGAGTCAGATGTACATTGTACATAAATTGGTTACTCGTGGTCCTTTAGGTCTATTAAACCTTAAATTGATTATAATTAATTGAGCAATTGAAAAATATGGAAGCCGCTGATCAAGATGCTCATGATGATTATTATCTAGAACTATCTTCAGATCCAATTAGATTTGAATCAGTCAGCTGTTTGACAAATGTTTTCTTTGATGATTCAAAACAACAGGTTAGAAGTGGATTTTCTTCTTTTATGTACAATCAGTCATAAAAGGATTCGAACATAGTATAATTTTAATTTCTAAGCTCTATATCTTCAGTAAATGTACAACCAATGTATTATGTTATACTATGCTAATAGTAGAAAACTACGTTTGAGTTATTATTTATTATTGTCTAAATATTAAAAGATACACTGAAAAAGAGTAAATTCGCGCTTTTTCAGTATTTCTTTTAATATTTAGATAATAATAAATAATAACTCAAAAGCTTTCCTTCTTCTTGTACAGTGCCAGAATCTTTCTATGATCGATTATATCTTAGAATGAAGTTTGGTCAGTGAGCAAAATTTATTTGTGATTCAGGTATTTGCTGTTCGATCTGGAGGTGTGACAGGTGTATTAGTTAAAGGACCAAATCAAAATTTAAGTTTCCGAATGGAAGATAAAGGTCCAGTGATCTCTATTAAATTTTCTCCTGATATGAATATACTGGCAGTGCAACATAATAATTCTTCAGTTGAATTTATGAATTATTCACCAGTAGCTGGACTAGATAACATAGAATATTCGCAATCATGTAAAGGAAAAAATGCAACTATATTAGGATTTGTTTGGACACATGGAAATGAAATATTGTTTGTTACTGATTATGGTGTTGAGTTATTTCAAGTAAAAAAAAAAAAAAAGATTTAAATAAATATTTGTATATAATCTATGATTAGTGTTTACAGTATACATACACAATAATTAAAGGCATTTAATCATTTTAGGTAAATCCTGAAAAACGCAATGTCAGATTTTTGAAATGTTTAAGTTTAGGTGTTAATTGGTTTGTATTTTGTCCACAAAGTTATTTGGTATTATTATCATCAGGGACAGTGGGAAATCAAATGCAGACATTGCATGTAACACCTGGAAATCTTCATAAATTAACTAAATTCGAGGGTAAGGAACCCATTTGATATATGAAGAAATATTGTGGTAAATCTGACATTATTTAGGAATAACCCTAATAGAGTTGTCCCTATTAAAATCATTTTAGTGGAAGTTGGTACAGCAAAACCAGGAAAATTGGCCGTCTATGAGAGAGACGTGGCATTGACAGTTTTATATGGGATACCTTGCATTATTTTGCTACGTCATCAACCAGGTACTAATCGTTCTACTGGGGCTGCTTCTGTATATGTATATACTGTGCATAAGTATGTCTTTTATAGTCATTAATTGATTTAAAGTCAACTTTATATCTGTTATTTTATATCTTATACTTCTTTTACGTTTTTCAAGTAGAATGACAACAATCAAAAGAAGTCATATCTTGAAACTCGATGTTAGTGGTAAATTTGCCATTAATGTTGTAGATAACCTTATTATTGTACATCATCAAACCACAAAAGTAAGTAAACTAATGCACACTGAAACATGAAATGTATAGGAAACGATAAATATGAATATGCTTCTGTAGACATCCATGATTTTTGATATTATGTTATCGGGCATAAGCGATGGTACTGTAATGCATCATACTAGTATGGCACCAGCAAAACCAATCAAACCATATAGTTTAAAAGTTCCAGGAACAACCTTGTCAAATGAAACATATCAGCCTTGCCAACTATGTATCCTTAACAAAAATGAAATAGAGACATTGAAATATAAAATAATATTTCTGTTATTTCTGTATCTTTCATGTATTTCCTTAATAGTAGTGTTTTACCAACAGATTCGCCAAATTGGGTTGTCTTTCAACCGAACATAATAATTGATGCAAAATTAGGTTGCCTCTGGTACGTAATGACCTGTCTTTGTTGCACAATATCTTTTTTTCTCCTTCTATATATATACAATAAAAACCAAATGTAAAAATATTTGTTGTAATACTGTTGACGATTGTGCTTTATATATATATGTACAGGTATATTGAATTAAAATTGGAGTCTTTGGCGAGACTGATCACAGACAAAGTGTTGCTTGTTGAATTTTTAATGCAACGGACAAATACAAAGTACATTTTGATACACGTGTTACAAAATTTTATGATGCAGCTGCCTATAAGTTTAATGGATATGCCAATCATATTCAACAAGTTAAATTCTGTCTATAGGAATTACTTAGAAAACGAAATACAAAATCAGGTAATTATGTAATTTTGTTTTTTCTTTGCTATTCGTTTATTTATTTAATTGACTAGTTAATTTATTCTGATTTCCATTGATCATATATAATGTTTATTCAGATGGGTACTCCATTGCAAAATAACGCAAAATGCTTAAGCACGACAACAGAAAATTACAAGTATAAATTGCTGCTGGATCAAAGTGATGTATATAGTTATATATTATCGAAATTTCCTGAAAATACCATTGAACCAAAAATGATTGTATGGGTTCTTTTAGAATATATCAGGTATTTCTCTCTCTTCCATTCCCCTCCTCTCTCTCTCTCTCTCTCTCTCTCTCTCATAAAAAAAGCAAAAATTTGCATTTTTTTCTGATCGCATAGCGAATAATATTATAACTAAATTTTTCTGTGTTATTCATTTTAGATCATTAGCGGAACACAGTATACCCGTACAGCATTATTTACACGAATTAGTTATTACAACATTAGTTCAGCGTAAAGCATACTACCAACTTCACCAGTTACTACAGTATCATGTAGTTGCTGATTCGAAACCTCTTGCGTGCCTATTGCTCTCTTTAGAGAATCTGTATCCAGCTGCTCATCAGCTTGCACTGGATATGCTGAAACGTTTAGGAAATGCTCATGAAGAAATAATCGAAGTTCTTTTATCGAAAGGATACATTTTACCAGCGCTACGGTAAATATTAAGTATTTTTGTTATACATATATCCGTAATAAGATAACATACAGCATATAGTACATGAATGACATACGACGTAATTTATGAGATAAATTAGTCGATCCTCTCGAATCTCGATCTGCAGATCGATTCGTTATTTTGTTATTCACTTGTTTGTTAATTTTAGTTACATTCGATCAGTTGGAATGGTGGATCAGGTTTCTGACAGAAAATTTCTGGAAGCAGCAAAGGCAACTGGAGACGCAACGCTCTTTTATTCGGTTTTCAAATTTTTTAAACAGCGTAATTTATATTTATACAATGCTACAGGCTTTACAAAAGGGGAACGCTATCAGCCTTACATCCAACATTACAAGTATTTATTTGAAGGAATCGATAATGGCTGTAATTCGGACACAAATTCCAATGTTACTACAATTTCATCGTGAGCTTTTGCTC